>NC_089849.1:67770232-67987732 GCF_035609145.1 Eleutherodactylus coqui
TCTATGTGTGAATGCACCCTAAGGTTATGTACACGTGTCGCTGACTTGCTGCTGACTTTGACATGGATTTTGGTGCAGATCTGCATCAGATTTCACTCCTTCAATTTAAAGTGTGCAGCAGTTTTAAAAATCCACTCTTTTTAGTAAAAAATGTTAAAACCCCATTTACCAACATTGTACTGTACATAGATTCTGTATCTTCCTGCAGAAGTCGGCCTAAAATCTGCAAAAAATTAAGCAATTGTCAACAGAAAATAAAAACCAGACAAATTATTTTTGTCCATAAAAAAGTGCAGGTCACGAACTGATCGTGTAATGACGCGAATGGCCACTAGATGGCGCTCCTCGTCAGTCTTCTCCTGCTGGTTTCTATCAATGACCTTTCCGCATTCGGATTCCTCGCTGCGTTCTCAGGGCCGCCATACTTATCACCGCCTCTCTCTGCATACTTATCGGCTGCTTCAGGCCTCGCTATGCCTCGGGGCTACGACACACACGGCATGTCAATCATCTGCCAGATCGCCTCCCACAGCTTTCAGTCCAGCCCACCCCCCGACTGGGACTTTAAACACGTGGTTCCCGTGTGAGAGAACATGGTTGTCATGGGGACGGTAACTCCGCCTTCTTCATCATCAATGGTAGAGTTGGCCGAGGGGGAGGGTTCCCAGCGCTAGAGTGACGTCACCGGTGTGTGCTGCAGCTGCTGCGGGGACCGGTGTCAGGAGCCGGACAGGTAACCGGAGCCGGGCGGGGTGCTGGGAGACGGGGCATTAGATGTCACTGGGAGGGGCAGCCAGGGCTGGGGTCTGATGCCAGGGACTGCGCGGCACATACAGGGCACGATGTATGGGGTTATATATAGCGTGAGATCCGCATGGATGAGGGTGGTGCTGTCACTCCCAGGGTGCGAGTAGTAGGATGGCAGCCAGCAGGGCTCTACTTCCTTGGTATGTAGATGGCAGATTATAGTGATGAGTGTAGGCACTATGTGCCCATGGTAAAGCTTCACTGTGTCTGATGTGTGCCTTGTGCCAGTGTGTGGGCACTATATACCCATGGTGAAGCTTCACTGTGTCTGATGTGTGCATTGTGCCAGTGTGTGGGCACTATATACCCATGGTAAAGCTTCACTGTGTCTGATGTGTGCATTGTGTGGGCACTATATACCCATGGTAAAGCTTCACTGTGTCTGATGTGTGCATTGTGCCAGTGTGTGGGCACTATATACCCATGGTAAAGCTTTATTGTGTCTGTGTGCATTGTGCCAGTGTGTGGGCACTATATACCCATGGGAAATCTTCACTATGTCTGTGTGCGTTGAGCAGGTATTATATACCCATGCTGAAGCTTCACTATGTCTATGTGCATTGTGCCAGTGTATGCCCACTATGTATCCATGGTAAGGCTTCACTGTGTCTGATGTGTGCATTTTGCCAGTGTGTGGGCACTATATATCCATGGTAAAGCTTCACTGTGTCTGATTGGTGCATTATCCCAGTGTGTGGGCACTATATACCCATGGTAACGCTTCACTGTCTGATGTGTGCATTATGCCAGTGTCTGGGCACTATATACCCAGAGTAAAGCTTCACTGTGTTTGTGTACATTGTGCCAGTGTGTGGGCACTGTACCTAATGGTAAAGTTTCACTGTTTCTGATGTGTGCATTGTGCCAATGTGTGGGTACTATATACCCATGGTAAAGCTTAGCTATGTCTGATGTGTGCATTGAGCGGGCACTATATACCCATGCTAAAGCTTCACTATGTCCGATGTGTGCCTTGTGCCAGTGTGTGGGCACTATATACCCATGCTAAAGCTTCACTATGTCTGATGTGTGCATTGTGCCAGTGTATGGCCACTATGTATCCTTGGTAAAGCGTAACTGTGTGCATTGTGCCAGTGTATGGGCACTGCATACCCACGGTAAAGCTTCGCTATGTCTGATGTGTCCATTGAGCGGGCACTATATACCCATGCTGAAGCTTCACTATGTCTGATGTGTGCATTGTGCCAGTGTACTGGCACTATATACCCATGCTGAAGCTTCACTATGTCTGATGTGTGCATTGTGCCAGTGTACTGGCACTATATACCCATGCTGAGGCTTCATTATGTCTGATGTGTGCATTGTGTCAGTGTATGGGCACTATATACCCATGGTAAAGCTTCACTGTGTCTGATCTGCATTGTGCCAGTGTGTGGGCACTGTATACCCATGGTAAACCTTCACTGTATCTGTGTGCATTGTGCCAGTGTGTGGGCACTGTATACCCATGGTAAACCTTCACTGTATCTGTGTGCATTATGCCAGTGTCTGGGCACTGTATACCCATGGTAAACCTTCACTGTATCTGTGTGCATTATGCCAGTGTCTGGGCACTAAATACCCATGGCAAAGCTTCACTGTGTCTGATTTGCATTGTGCCAGTGTGTGGGCACTACATACCCATGGTAAAACTTCACTGTGTCTGTGTGCATTGTGCCAGTGTGTGGGCAGTAAGTACTCATGGTAAAGCTTCAATGTGTTTGTGTGCATTGTGCCAGTGTGTGGGCACTGTACCTATGGTAACGTTTCACTGTTTCTGATGTGTGCCAGTGTGCAAGCACTGTACACATGGTGAAACTTCACTGTGTTTGTGTGCATTGTGCCAGTGTGTGGGGACTGTATACCCATGGTAAACTTCACTGTGCTGATGTGTGCATTGTGCCAGTGTGTGGGCACTGTATACCCACGGTAAAGCTTCACTGTGTCTGATGTGTGCATTGTGCCAGTGTGTGGGCACTATATACCCATTGTAAAGCTTCACTGTGTCTAGTGTGGCACTATATACCTATTGTAAAGCTTCACTGTGTCTTACGTGTGCATTGTGCCAGTGTGTGGACACTATATGTCCATGATAAAGCTTCACTGTGTCTTGTTTTGTGTGCATTGTGCCAGTGTGTGGGCACTATATACTTATGGTAAATCTTCACTGTGTTTGTGTGCATTGTGCCAGTGTGCGGGCTCTGTACCCATGGCAACTTTACACTGTTTCTGATGTGTGCTTTGTGCCAGTGTGCAAGCACTGTACCCATGGTAAATCTTCACTGTGTCTGATGTGCATTGTGCCAGTGTGTGGGCACCATATGCCCATGTTAAAGCTTTACTGTGTCTGTGTGCCATTGTGTGGTTACTGAATACCCATAGTAAAGCTTTAGTGTGTCTGATGGGTACGTTATGCCAGTGTGTGGGCAATTTATACTATTCTAAATCTTTACTGGTTGTGTGCATTGTGCCAGTGTGTGGGCACTATATACCCATGGTAAAGCTTTTCTGTGTGCATTGTGCCTGTACACGGGCACTATAAATCAATGGCAAAGCTTCATTGTGCCAGTGTGTTGGCACTGTACCCATAGTAACATTTCACTATTTCTGATGTGTGCGTGGTATTGTGTCATGGTGCCCACCATGAACTGGCAGAGATCAATAGCATTTCATGTCACCGAACCTCCACAAAGTCCATAAGGACTCGTGCACACTCGAACTTTAAAGTAGGCGAGAAGCGTACATGAAAAATTTTAACTTTTTTTTTTTTTGTGGGGCAGCAAATCGTAGTAGGCTACGCTTCTCAGTTCCACAAAAACTCCCAGAATTGTACGCCTTACTAAATGTAGTGAAATGTACTCATTGTTTGACCCTCTACAGCCTAGGGGTCCATCAAACCCTAGATTTTCATCCGTTTTGATGACAGTGTGGACCGGCCCTGAGGCAGTACAGCGTGGCCGTCACCCTGGCACTCGTGGTCTATAGTGGCACCGGCCTGTATACTGCAGGGTCATAAAGCAAGATCCTGGGTATAGAGGTCTGCTGGGCAGCAGGATCTAATCCCGGCAGGGTTACGTTTTCAGACGGCATGGCTGTAGCATTGGGGTCTCGTGTTTCACAGTAAGATGGTATAGGTTTACCTGATAACGGTCATATCGTCTCTTTATTCTAGTGACTGGTGAGATGGCAGGTCAGTGATAAGAACCGCTGCGTTCCTGTTGGTGAGGATGGGGGCGCTAACAAGCCGGCAGCACGCAGGAGTTGAAGAGGTGGATATGCCATCTAACTCCGTCTACAGATACCCACCCAAGTCAGGTGAGCACTGGGGAGGAGAGGCACGATGCTGATGGTGGGCGAGGACTTGTATCCGTTACTTTTATATTTTATTTCCTTTTCAATAAATGGCGCTATCTAATTAAATTGCTTAAGCCGAATATCAATTACTGCCCCTGAAACCTTCCATGAAATTATAAGGAATTTGTCCGGGTGAAATGTAAACATTTAAAGGCTCTGGCGTCTTTTGTTGGGTCCAAAGGCAAAGCTCTGTATGTTAGGGCATCACATTACCCCCAAGGATCTGCCTAGGGACTAATGCCCCTCATATGTTATCTGTGACTGTAGACAGTAATTTGGTGTTCTTTTGTAATCAACCTGAAGTCTTTGGGCCCGTTCACACGGAATGATCATCGTTCATTTTATTGCTGGATCGTGAGAAACGGAACAACCAGTTCAGTGTAATTCCTGCAAGCGACTGAGCAGCGAATGATAATTCGTTCGCTTATCATTTGTTGTTCAGTTTATGTAGGCATAAAAATCAAATGGCCCGTGTGAACAGGCAGTCATTCATCTATGAGTGGCTGCCTGTTTACTGTGTATAGAGGTGGTTGGAGATCTCTGGCGCGCTTTGCCTCCAGTCCCTGAGCAATTATCACTCCTGTGTGAAAGCACAGGAGCGATGATCATTGGGATGACTGTTGGGCACTTCAGCGCCCGATAATCATCCCGTGAGAAGAGCTCTTAGGCTATATAATCACGTGATCATCCGTGTGGGCACGAAACGCATCGAACTGCACACTGTTCGATGTTCACAAACCCTGCACATGCTATTCTCGTGCATGTGAAAAATCGGACCATGGGAATAGCCTTGTAGGGTATTACGAGGTTACAGGATGTCCGCAGAAAACGCGAACAGCAGACGGCCTGAAAATACGGCCGTTTCGATAGACCCCTGCAGTGTAGTGTTCAGAAACTGTTCTTCCTTCAAGGGGTTTTCTTATTTAGAAACCCAATCTTAAATGCCCTACTAAGCAATTCGGAGTTCATGGAGGGTCCCAGTTTTGGACCCGCATCTACTTGCTCTGTTTTAAAGAAACATTATCCTCCCGTAACAGGTACTGTGTAATGCTTTAGTCCACCTGTGGTGGCACTGCAGGGGAATTGGACACATATTGCGAGTTTACACCATAGAGTTCCTTGCAATGACCGTATCGTCAGGACCATTTTAAGATTATTGAAAGCGGATCATCCCTTAGAGCCCTTTTACATGAGCCGATAAATCATTTCTGCATCCAGTGGGAATCTGAAGATTATAGTTCAGTGTAAAAGCACGCCCCGACTGATCGATCAACGAGAATCCGTTCAGTTTCTGCATGCGGAAAACAGAACAATGGACCGGCCTATCTAAACAGCTTACTGTGAATGAATGAAGGTGGGATGGAATGATCCCCAGACTGCTCCGCCTCCATTCACTGAGCGATGCTCATTCCTTTGTAAAAGCACAGCAACGATTGGCGCTGGGGCGGCTTGTTGGGCATCTGTGCCCAAAAAGTCCTCCTATATAGTAAAGCCTATGACCTCATTGTTCCTCAGCCGAGTTACAATGTCGGGTGTTTTATGTTCTCCATATGGAAGCTATAATACATATAGCACTTGTCTGTTAACGGAACGGACGCAGAGGTCGCCAAGGGCACTTGAATCGCCTGTTTTGCAGATGTTCTAGTAGCGCCATTTTTAACACTGATAAAGGCAGAGGACCGGATTTACCATCGGTGAATCGTAAGATAACGGTTTCCAATTACTTATAGCATTAAAAAGTGCATTATTGAGTAATTTAAAAAAAAAACTGCTTTTTGTGCCACTTTTACACCTCGGCGTGTTATGCTGTAGCGAATACGAATATTTACTGGAACAGACAAATCCGGAGCGCCTTTCCTTTACACTGTGCTGTTCCTCTGTTGTTTCTCCTGAATATTTATAAATACACTGACAACTGGGTGTTACCATTTGTCTTGTCAGAGGCGTGGCCTTAGTCTGACATTTATTGAATAGTAGTAAAGCGCCCCCTACTGGTAACACCCAGTTTTCAGGTACATTTCTAGAAGGTCTATAAGCTTGTCAAAATGTTCTAAATCCCCGTGCTGCTTATGTGCTTCCTACAGAAATAGTTAATTTTAGAAATAATTGACTAGAAATGCTGCTTTTACTCATTAATACCCCCACAATTTGTAATATTTTCCTCTATACCAGTGTAGAAGGGGTTTTTCCACAAATTACTGTATATACATATTAAATGGGGTTCTGCAGGTGTAACGTTATTTCTCAGGGCCATCCACGTATAATATGGGTGTCTTATGTGGCTTAGCGATCTTCAGGCCCCACGGGCTCCTGTTGTTGCTGCTTGCTTTGCAACCCCTGTAGCTACACACTTGTCGATGGCTCTCCCATAGACATCCATGGAGCACCCCATGCACATCCTCACACACTTGTCAGTGGCTCTCCCATAGACATCCATGGAGCACCCCATGCACATCCTCACACACTTGTCAGTGGCTCTCCCATAGACATCCATGGAGCACTCCATGCACATCCTCACACACTTGTCAGTGGCTCTCCCATAGACATCCATGGAGCACCCCATGCACATCCTCACACACTTGTCAGTGGCTCTCCCATAGACATCCATGGAGCACTCCATGCACATCCTCACACACTTGTCAGTGGCTCTCCCATAGACATCCATGGAGCACTCCATGCACATCCTCACACACTTGTCAGTGGCTCTCCCATAGACATCCATGGAGCACTCCATGCACATCCTCACACACTTGTCAGTGGCTCTCCCATAGACATCCATGGAGCACCCCATGCACATCCTCACACACTTGTCAGTGGCTCTCCCATAGACATCCATGAAGCACCCCATGCACATCCTCGTCCGTAGCTCCATATATCTATTCCCATTAGTGATTGACCATAAAAGCGGGAATTGTGGCCCCTAATTCTTGCAAGCCTTTCATTCTGATAGTAGTTTAATATGATTAAACAGGGAGGGCCACAGAAAACTAGGCCGGCTCCACACTCTTATGGAACCTGTCTAAGAGGAAAATCTATCTTTGTTGCCCATAGCAACCAATCATAAATTCAATTTCTTATACCGCTGAGGTAAAATGAAAGCTGCGCTGTGATTGGTTGCTATTTCTTATTAGCCTAAGGTAAAACGAAAGCTGTGCTGTGATTGGTTGAATTTTCCGCTCTGTATGAACGTACCCTTAGGCTTATTTCACATGGGCGAGTGTGATATCGAGCCACGTAACTTGGCCTGATATTGCGCTCGCTAACGTGCTATTTCAGGTTGGATGCGAGCAATGTTTGTATCGAAACCACCTTGCATCAGCAGTCAGCCGCAGCGGAGGATCGCTTTGCATCGCATCGCATCACATCGCACTCGCGTGCACCTAGCACGCAGTGCGATGCTGCCACAGGCCTGATGGAAACCAATGGGAGATTGGAGGGCACGCCTAAACATAATACATGTTGCATTTAGTTTTTTTTATTTTCCCGCCTCACCCATGTTTATGACCACATGCAAAAGAACGGGGTTCATATTCGTACGTCTCGCAACGCACAAATCTCGTGCGAGTATCTTGACCATGTGAAACCGGCCTTACACAGCTCTCATAAGACTGTGTTGCTGGGATCAGAGGCGGGCTACTTTTCCATGACCCACCCTGTATTAAGGAATTGCTATTCATGCAGTTCTCCAATGTATCAATATATAATTACCAGCGCCTACAACTGTACCACGCACGTACGTCCCGCGCGGTGAGCACCCAGAAGGGCGCAGTACACCACTTACTGATGTGTGCCAACAAATCCGCATACACTTTCTTGCTGCGTAATACTAGCTAAGATAGTGCATGTTGTATCCGCATTTCGCGGGCTGTGTGAGAGGCACCATTGCTGGTCATGTAAAGTTAGTTACTGCATATTTTGTGCGCAAAACCCACGCTTGTGATACGTTGTAGAAAACGATAGTGCAAGAGTGTCCTTAATCACACGATCGATATTCTTGTACGATGCGATGCGCGCAAAACTCGCACGAATATGTAATACAGTCTTTTGAATGGATTCATTCGAACAACCGATTCTCACACACAAGAAAAAAATCGCTACATGTTCTATCTTTGGGAGTTCCCTCGGAATGCCTCGTCCATTGCTTGCCATGTAATGGCTTTTAAGTAGAGATGAGCGAGCATACTCGCTAATGGTAATTACTCGAGCGAGCATTGCCCTTAGCAAGTACCTGCCCACTCGGAAGAAAAGATTCAGATGCCGGCGGGGGAGAGCAGGGGCGAACATGGAGGAGATCTCTCTCTCCTGCCCCGCTCTCTCCTGCTCACTCCCGCAACTAACCGCTCCCCCGCACCCGCAGCCAAATCTTTTTTTCCAAGCGGGCAGTTACTCGCTAAGGACAATGCTCGCTCGAGTAATTGCCTTTAGCGAATATGCTCGCTCATCTCTACTTTTAAGGTTTCATTGAAATTGCATGCAATGTTTCCCATTGAAGTCAACACTTGCGATCCTATCACGTACGTGAAACATGCGCTTAAGGATCGCAATTTCACAGGAACGGTTTGATTTTTGAAAATCAAAAACACTTTGCCTTGCCGTAAAAATCCCATATCGGGTCGAGTTTCTTGCATGTGAAAAGAAAGTAGCCCTACAATAGGAGTTCTCTGATGACTTGGGAAGACGGTGCAGTTTCTTCTAATCAGTGTTGGCAGAAAGTGCAGAATGCTTTTAGGAGATCTTTTTTTAGATATCTCTAATGAGTTTGTACACCGAGAAGAGTCATCTGGGGGCACAGCAGCTATTGTAGCCACATCCTTTTGTATATAGAGTAAGTGTGAGGGTGTTTCACAGATCTGTCCCTCATGTCACATCTTGCTGTGTGACGGAAGCGGGGGGCTGTAAAATATATATATATATATATATATATATATATGTCACGTGTATGCATGGCTCTCTGGAAGTACTGTAGCAGCATGGCTTTGTAGATCAGACAATAGTCACAGCAGCCTGCGTGTCTGCATCCAGCGTGACTGCATTAACTTGCTGCATCAGCCCTGCAGAGCCTCGCACAGGGGCAGGAGTCTCTGCAGCGCTGTTGTCATTTCTTCAGTGTCCTAAGAGCAAGCAATGTCATTCTCTATTGTCAGCGCGCCACTTCGCTCCTCGGCCTGTTATTTCCTGCTTCGGTGTGACCAGGCAGATTTTTCCCAGGACCCGCTTCTATCCCATTTTATACAATGGGGTCATGCGTGCAGTTCCTTAAAATTGTCATCTATGCATATTGGAAAATGCAGACGGCGCTGTTATTCTGTAGATGCTTTGCTTGCCAATAATGACAGGAGGCGATGGAGTAGAGCGCTTGTCAAGTGTATGACCTCTGGAAAACTGAGTCTCCGTACAGATTGCCACCGCATTAACCCCTTAGATGCTAGCCTATTTTGTGCCTTTAAAACCAAGTGATTTTCATAACTTAGCTGTAGGAGAGCTTTTATGGGGGGGAGGGGGAGTGGGGGAGAGTTGTAAATTTTAATGGCACCACTCTGAGGTTCATATAATGTGTTGTAGAACTTTTTCATAACATTTTTTTTTTTTGTGGGCGGGAGGGGAAGTGTGAGATGGGAACCAACCTGTGCAGAAATTCTGCCATTGTTTTTGGGTTTCGTTTTTACAACATTCCCCATTCGGTAAAAATAACATGAGCATTTTCTTATGTTGATCAGCACAATTACTGCCATACCAAGTTTATAGCAAAAATTTTTTAACTACTTTTGCACAATAAAAACATGTTTTTAAAGAAAAACAATTGAATTTGCGAAGCCGCATTCAAAGGTCAAAAGAATTTATATTTTACTGGTAATGGAGTTGTGAGGTCTTGTTTTTTTGCAAGAAGAGTTGTAGTTTTTATTAGTAACAGTTTGAGGTACATGTGACTTTTTTGGATTGCTTTTCATTCCTTTTTTTGGGGGGGGGGAAATGCAAAAACTATCAGTTCCAGCATTACTTTTTAAAACCATTTTTATGATCACAATGCGAGATAAATAAAATATTTTCATTGTCGGGGTCATTATGAAAGCGGTAATGCCTATTATGTGTTGCGTTTTGAAAAAAAAATTTTTTTTAAATATGTTTTACATTTAATATGGGTTTTTAGTGGGGGGGGGAGAGTCAAATACTCTTTTCTTTATTTTACGCTTTATTGAATTCTTTTTGACGCCTTTTTTTTTTCTTTGCCTGAAGGAGATTTGAAAATAAGATTGTTTGATCACTAGAATAGTACACTGCACTACTTACGCAGTGCATTCTACTAAGTCTATGGCAGCAGCCTAATAGACTCTGGGTGGGCGGGGCCTAGTAGGCTGACTTACACTGTAGACATGGAGGACCTTTTGTCAGGCTTCCGGCTCCATTGGAATCCATTAGTACTTTGCAATCGCATTGCAGGGTGCCGATAGGTGACAGAAGGAACCCCCTAGTGGCATATAAAGGTTTAAATTGCCAGGATCTGAGGTTTCTCTGCTCTTGGCAGTTAGAGCAGGAGCCTGGCTGTCAGTAGTCAGCCAAACCACCACCTTAAAGGATGTGTATGCAAATTCAAAGTCCATGAGTGGACGCGTTAACTTTCTTTGGTTTTTTTTTCTTCACATTTTGTTACATCTCAGGTGGTCCTTTTGTTAGAACTTCTTAAAATGAACTCCCATTTTGCTATAACAGTATTGTCCCCCCCACCACTCACCCCCCCCCCCCCCACATCTCCAGGCCTCATCCTTCATTGCACCTCTACCTCTGCTATTAAATAATGCAGGTAATTCAGAAAGCCGTCTGCATGAATAATATATTGTGTAGAGGAAGTTCTAGCATTTTATGAGTGTTAAATTGTTTCATGTCACGGATTAACCCCTTGCCACCTGAAAGTCAGTTCTGCTCCGGCGCTGGGGTGGCAGAGGCGGCGGTCACTGCCCTTTCGGTGTCACTGTGCTCTGTCTGACTCGCACACGGGTTTGGTATAAATAGGTCATACATTGAATTATACTTAATATATTCTAGACGTTCGACTCCTGACAGGCCTTCCAATATGGATTATTCATAAGGTTTCTGTCAGACCTTCAGAAAGGCTGCTCACCTTAATGACTTTCGGCTGCATACTCTTAATTGTGGGCTGATATTTCACATTTAGTTTTTTTATGGTCTTCTAATTTTGTGTGGAGTCATTTCTCTGACTTTTATTCCCCCTATTAAGTAATTTTCAGTGCCTCTGCTGCCATATGTTACTTCCATCGTACATATGTTCTGCTGGAGTTAATACATCACTTACCACCCGACAAGGTCCATGTTGTAATCCCTTCTTAAAGAGTTAATCCCCGTAAAATAAAACACTAGTAAACATATGTCCTTGAGTTCTCCTTTTCTGCCAAGCTGTTGAAAACTTTCTCTGGTTGTTTCCGATTATACACTCCATCATTACTGCATTAGGAACACTCCCTCGGTGACGGGTTGGTCCACCTTGTTGGATGGCTTTCAGACATCGAAGAACAGGTTCCACAAGGTGGTGAACCTTCTCCATACTCCACTCGTCCTATGCCGGCTACGGCAGCTCTGTCAGTTGGCGCACACTTTGCGGATTAGTGGGAGCAGATATTATAGCCCTTTCCAGTATATCACAATTATGGTAAATAGGGTTACAGTCTGGTAACTTTGGGGACCAAGGCAATGTGGAGAATTCACAGTTGTGTTCCTCCAACCACTTCCTATAGCTCCGAGCTCAAAGACACAGTGTTGTCCTGTTGAACGATGGCACCAAGGTTGGAAGGCTTCCTGAAGATATGAATGGTCAGCTCACAGGTCCCTGTAGCGTTGACCATTCGAGGGTTGTGGTATGATGACCAACGGTCCTAGGCCATGCCAGGAAAATGCTCCCCAGACCACGACACCACCAGCCTATTGAACCCCCAGTGGTACATCCATGGGTTACGGCTTCATGCTGGTTACGCCAGATGGGGACCTGGCCATCCGAATGGTCCAGCAGGAAGTGGGACTTTTACTAAAGGGAATGTGAAACAAATTCGACATAGTGTATTGTCGATTTACAATTTTGGTAAAATTTTGTTTTCTGAAATTGTATTCCATTAAAGATATTTTAGGTTCTATCTGAATAGTTTGATTATTTTATTATAATGGTGATGAAAAGCCTGATGTTAACATTTTAATACAGTAAATTTATTAATATACGGAGTCGGAAAAAATTGAGGACTCTGAGTTGGAGGTTTGGCTTACAGACTCCACAGCCCTGCTGGTCGCTCCATATGACCATCTGACATTTGTCCAGGGTTCATTGACCTCTTTCCTGGGCCCATGCGAGGCACTGTTGGCGATGTCGTGGAATCACCTGGGGCACCCTTGTTGGTCTTCAGCTGTTGAACCCCAGTCGGCACAAGTTACACCGCATGGTCATTGTGGAAATTTGGATTACTTTCTTGCTGTTGTACTGGGTCAGTTGGCCCAGTATGGCATGTTGCTGAAATACCAGATGCGCCACCCGATGTTTGACTCTAGGATCAACCACCCGTTCTCTGCCACTGTGTGATCTTCTAAGTCCATGGTTCAACCTGTTTTGGTACACTCTTGCTACCGTGGTTTGGGAACAACTAACAAGTGCGACTGTTTCAGAAATGCTGGCATCAAATGGGCACCAACAATCTGCCCACTGCCAAAGTCACTCAAGTCACGTTTGCCCATGACTGCCAAATGTTGTCTTTGCTGTGCCAAGGAGGGGTCAGTATATTAGCAGAGATCAAATTGTGATGCCACGTTGCTGATCACAAGATGTCACTCGCCAGCTGTTCCTAATGCAATGATAGTTTAGTGAACACCATTTTTACCGCTCCCACAGGGGTTGTCACCAGCTCCTAATCTGAGACCATCCTGAGGCTGCTGCACTATTGGAATTGGACAACTCTGCATACTTTCATTCTGATTTGAAGCTGAATGACAACAGTTATCGTAGTTGTGGTGATACATTTTTGTATCATGCAGCCCTCATCTTTTCCAGATCTTTAGATTGTTAGCTCTTATGGGAACGGCTACAACCTAGAGTATGTAGTGTCACACAGAGGTTTAACTTGAAGCTTCTGGGCCCCAGTGCAAAATTTGTATTGGGACCATCAACTATAATGCTTTATTCATAGTACTGGGCTCCCTCTATGGAGAAGAGAGGCCTTAACGTCTCATGTCCACAGGTGGGAGCCCTCAGTGGAATCCGATCCTACCCATGGCAGAGGACACTGTGGTTGTTCTATTGAAATCCATTGGTACTTTGCAATTGCATTGCAGGGTGCCAATAGGTGACAGAAGGAACCCCCTTGTGGCATATAAAGGTTTAAATTGCCAGGATCTGAGGTTTCTCTGCTCTTGGCAGTTAGAGCAGGAGCCTGGCTGTCAGTCAGCCAAGCCACCACCTTAAAGGATGTGTATGCAAATTCAAACCCATGAGTGGTCAGTCCGGGTATTTTTTTCTTTGAACTCCTGTTTTCCCGCGGAATCTGCAGATCGGATGGCTTCCATTGATTTCAATGGAAGCCATCCATGCGTGATCCGCACTGAAATGGAGAGTGCTGTGGCTTTATTTGTTTGGGTTTTTATTTCATTTGCGAACGCCCATGTATTCCTATGGGCGGCTTGATTTGTGGATCTTCCGCATGGGTGACCTGCATTGTTTCCGTAAATCGGATCCGCCCCTGGACATTGGGTCTAAGGGTCTCCTAAGGCTCGTGGGCACGGGTTCAACTGCATCCCCTATAGTTACGCCTGCAGAATATAATGCAGTGCCTATGTTTTCTGATTTGTCCATCTTTCTATTCGCAGGAAGTTACTTTGCAAGCCATTTTATCATGGGTGGAGAGAAATTTGAGTCCAGCCATCCTGAAGGTTACCTTTTTGGTGAAAACAGCGACCTGAACTTCCTCGGGAGTCGCCCCGTCACGGTATGTGCACTGATTGCTGCTGTTTTGGTAATCTCGGTGGTCTATGCTCTTAATCCTAGTAAAAAAAAAAAAATCTATATTAATGCATGCCATATGGGTGAAATGCTCTTAAGGCAATCGTGTTTTATCTGCAGAGTTTTGCTCCATAGCGATCAGTTCATGTATACAGAACATCCCTCTAATTGCTTCCTAACATAAGCCAGCAAAGCATCTATCTGTTTACAAGTCCACACACTGCCCCCTCCGTCTAGCGTGAGCCTATGTGTTGGGGGCACACCAGGATACCCCCGCCTCCCTTATGCAGGGACGGATCACAGTGCTTACACGTGTAGAGCTAATCCTGCACACATGCAGTGTTAACCCTCGCTGCTACTTGACCAGAATCGGTTTGGTTGTGGCTTTACCTTCCCAGTTCTTCATTAATTCACTACGGCGTCGTGAACATCATTGTGTAACAACGCAATATATGCATGCGTGTGTATATAACGTATATCCTTATACGCATGGATTCAATCAAATGAATGCAGACTGGATGCTTCTGTCGACACGTTCATCCACTTTGTAAACACCTTTTAAAGCCCTTGCGGCTGGTTTCCCCTAGGAGGCCATAGCTAAACCTGCACAAAGACCATCGCTGTCGTACTGGGGTCATATTTCCGAAGCCAACTTTTAGGTAGTACATAAGGATGCCGCTCAGGAGCTATGAACTGCATGCGGTTTTAGGCTTTGTTCAGGTTTATGTCCTCCCGTTTAAAGCGACCCTCCGATTTCAAGACCGTATTCTGTCCCAGGACCGGAAGGGGTATATTACCTGCAGTTGTTCTTCTCTGCTGTCCTTCCGATTCCGCTGTTCCAGTTTTTGGCCATCCACAATGGTTGATGCAATCTTCAGACTACCTAATTCCACACCGTGCACTGGTGTTAGACTACCATTGCACTATACCTCCTCTCTGATTGGCCAGAGTTGCTCACATGATTAACAATGGCCAATCAAAGAGCAGTGCAGATAGGTAGTTGGACAGCTGAGAATGGGGGCTGAAACTGGTGGATTGGATGGGTGTCAGACGAGAACCACTGCTGGTTATATACCTTCCTTTCCCCTGTTCCCCCTGAATTTTCTACTGAAACTGGAAGGTTGCTTTAACACATACACCCGGATGTATCCATCACCCAATTTTAAAGACTACTTATTATTATAGGCCTCAATCAAGCTAATGTAACTGTGTGGACACGTGTACACTGGGAGCTTTTCATGTGTACATGCTAATCGTACATCAGAAATGAGTTGTGAACAGGGCCTTAGGCCTCCTTCACACGGGCGACACGGCATCGCCGCTAGAAAATTGCAGCGATATCGCATCGCTGGTCCGTGCAATATCGCTGCGTCTTCTCGCGGCAATACCGCGCTTTTGTAGCACCACATGCTTTTCAGGGGAGGAGGGGCTTGAAATAAAAGCTCTACTTTGAAAAACAAGCCCTAACTGCAGGTCTTAACGGTGCACCAACCACCGGATGCAGTAATTCATGTAGATCCCATGAACCTTATGGCTGGACCATTCATAAGTAATGGACTGGCAAGGAATTGAGATCTTTAATTGTAAGATACTTTTGGGAGTCGTAGAGGAGCCTAACGTTAGGCAAAGATGAACTTTTTGTTTTTGCCTAGACATAAGGGCCTTTTAAAGGGGTCAATAATCAGCCGAAGAAAAGTTCTTAAGAACGTCAATTCCTGAGCGTTGTCCTCTGTGAACAAGGTAGGGAGCTAAAAAATAAGTTTGTCGGCAACATATCTCCCAGTGTTAACAGGAAATGTGGTGGTGACAGTATACAAACTCTATGGGACCTGCAAAAAATTGCGTGATTCGCCTCCATACAGTTTACAACGGTGCATGTAAAAGGGCCTTTAAATGAGCACTGATCGCTTAGTTATATTATTGATCAGTGCTGCTTCGGGCACTTTAAAACCTTGCAGTGTGAAGAATGAGCTGATACATAGCGGTAACCCATTCATGGCGTGTAGGACTGCCAACTTGGTCTGTAGGAGTGCGAATGAAATATGCATGGTGATGAGCTGCGCTTCATTCCTCTTCCCACATACAGCGTGTCTAAAAATGGCCGGATAGACTACATGGCTGATTTAGTCATAAGAAAAGCTAACACTTCTGCTGCTGCTATAGCTCCCTACCCAGATGCAACGTTACCTGTGCAATGCCATATTCCATATACACAGACTGAACACCGCTGGGTTTTATATATGAGAAAGGGCTTCTAATTGGAACCAGATTGCAGCCGTCTCCTTTCTTTTTTCTTCTCTGGCATACGTGTTATCCCCTGCCCACAAAGTAGAGATCAGCATGTGCCAAGTATGTTCTAATTATTATTTGTGCATAAGATGCCGACGTATCAGGCTGCGTTCAGACCTGGCAAACATCCTGGACTAAATGGTGCAGCATGCCGCACTATTCTGGGTACAGTGATGGGAAAAACCCTCACAAATCCCCACTGTAGTCAATGGGGTGCATTGGGCACCGTTCTTGGCGGCCCACTTTTCTATTCCTATGAAACGGGGAAAAAAAGGAATGTCTAAATGCAGAGTCTAAGGGCTCCCACAATGGGACATTCACGTAAAAAAAAAACGCAGTGATATCGCGATCGCCAGTGCGCAGAAGCCCTAAGGGTAGCTTTTACACTGAGCAGCTGTCGTTCAGGTAGCCTCTTAGAAAAGTCGCTGAAACGCACGACTGACAGTTGTTGGAAAGCTTTTACACAGAGTGCTTATTGTTTATTAGTTGTTCGCCGGCACATCGTTCGTAGAGGGCATCTCCATGCAGATTATTTTGCAAGTCTTTTGGATACAAACAACTGTGAGTTAAAACAAAGACTAATGAGCGATTTATCGCTCCTAACCCTGTTGGTGGCCATTTTCACATGGAGTGACTGTCATTTGAATTCGCTCTTTCAAGCAATTGTTTGGGCGATGCTTGTTCCATGTAAAGCCATTCTAATGGGCCATTTACATGGCCGATAAATCGTTCAGATTCCCACTTCATTGAACTTCTTTGACCCTTTGAAAAAATGTTTCTTTGTTTTTTAGTCCCTCAAACTCACTTGAGGATGCGAATCGCTAGGGTAGTGCACGGCCAAGCCTAGAACAGCAGCCTCTTAGACTCTGCCTGAGTCTTAAAAGTTCAATAAACTTTAATTTCATAGAATGGTAGAGTTGGAAGGGACCTCCAGGGTCATTGGGTCCAACCCCCTGCTCAGTGCAGGAGCACTTATTCATCAGATACTTTTTTTTAATTGGATTTAAAATTTTTTCCCATAAATCAATTTTTTAAATAGCTATAGTAGGGATTGAAAAAAAAAAAAAGTTGAGCAACACACAAGATTCCCCCCCCCCATATTCCGCCATTGTATTTTGGGTTTTGTTGGGTTTTGCTATAAAAATAGCTGTGCATTTTTCACTGAGGCAGAAGAATCAACTGGGTAACTTTGAAATAGTTTCATTCACTGTAAGGATTCCGTGTCTCTAAAACATAACCTTTATTAAATTAAAATCTAAAACTGATTCGTGAATCTAACGTGCGCACAAGAAGAGTTCCCAACTCGTAAAAATAGAAAAAGATTAGCAGCACTGAGAACCTGAAATACCGCCTTTTGAATGGCTTGGTCAGGCACCCTTGTGGCTGTAATGATAAAACGCCACAAATATTAAAGAGTGCTCCCTAACCGACCGGGTCTAATATAGCGCTATTTCTATACCGAGTTGTTGATTATAAATTTCTTAGAGGCAAAAAATTCCACTAAAGTTGTCACTATACTGGCTAAAAAAGTCCAGTTTGGAGTAGAAGTTCAACGCGTTTCCACTACGGTGAGGTAGCTTCATCAGGAACTTATCTACTTAGGGGAAAAAAGGTATAATGGATAAACCACCTAGGGAGACGAGCTCAATAATGCCGTCTACACTGACCGAGCGTGAGGAGCACACTTCGGTACTCTAAGGTTGAAATCTTGTGTCCTAAAATTATTCAACCACCACCTCAATCCCTATCAGCAGCCAAAATAACAAAATGGTAGCATCACTGGCCTTAGTGGTAGGCTAGTGGCTAATGAAAATAGCTGTACAGTAGAGATGAGCGAGTATACTCGCTAAGGCACATTACTCGAGCGAGTAGTGCCTTAGCCGAGTATCTCCCCGCTCGTCTCTAAAGATTCGGGTGCCGGCACGGAGCGGGGAGCGGCGGGGGAGAGCAGGGAGGAACGGAGGGGAGATCTCTTTCTCCCCCCCAGCTCCACCTCGCTTCCCGCCGCATCTCACCTGTCGCCCGTGCCGGCCCCCGAATCTTTAGAGACGAGCGGGGAGATACTCGGCTAAGGCACTACTCGCTCGAGTAATGTGCCTTAGCGAGTATACTCGCTCATCTCTACTGTACAGGTTTAAATCCCATTGGTTAGGTCAGTAAAAAGGACTATTGGCCGTCAATAAGGGGATAAGTGGTAGTGGGGACGGTGTGGCAGTCGCAGTGCACCCCTGCACCACCCTACCGTTTGCAGCCATATTGCCCCATGGCATATCAGGATAGAGGCGACTCGTCAGTGGCGCTTGTTAGATTGCGTCCATGAAGATAGAGTTTCACTAGACGCGTGTCTCTTAAGAACAATCATCTTGCAGCGCTAGAACTATTCCGATGGGGTAACCTCTATTTTGTGTGCTGGGCACAAATGCAATGTTTGTGGGTACAAAGTATCCGATGATTGACATTCTTCCTAATTTCCTTTTCATTCACATTTATGTCTTCACTCTGTGTAAAGGAGTTTTTCTGCTTGTCTGGGCAATGATCAGTCATGGGTAAGGTGATGACGAGCAATCCAGAGATAAATGGGCTTTAGTTCTCAGTCCTTTTAGTGGTAGCAAGGTTAAATGAGTACTTCCCAGGGGGAAGAGGAACATGCCGGTGACACCCGACTGACAGGACAGGGGGGCTTATACAGGGTCGGAGTAAATATAGCTGTGTCCAAGACCCCCGTTCACTACTCTCAGCTCCCCTTTAAAAATACTCCAGCAATTAATTGACAACCGCACATCAGACTGTAAGATATTGGACTCCAAACCAATATTCTACTCGTTATTATATATCCTTAAAAGAGATCAGACTCAGAAAACTGGTGTTATAAATCTACGTCCGCCCAACAGATAGAATATCAATTACATCCCAGGCAAGTCGCATGTAGTTTGATTGCAAAGTTCTATGTGACTTGTGATCAAAAATCCAATGGTTTGGGATTTTTTTGGACTGCTGCAATCATGTTAGGTGCTCCCATTTGGAATCATTAGATGTAATGTTGCAGTGCAACACAGCGATCTTCATGTCAGCAAACCAAAGTGGCCGGGTACCCCTATCCTCAAAAGGTCATCAATAGTAAAAGTGCCAATCTTCAAGGTAGGTCCTCAGTAGTTGATCCCTGCAATCAGCTGTTTGCCGGGCCTACTGTCAGTGCAGGCTGGGCTAGAAGCCGCAGCATTCTGGGCCGCTGCACCGATGACAGCGCTTTCCGCTTCCAGCACTGTCTACACTGGTAGTCGGCCCGGTGAGCAGTTGATCAGCGGGGATTCTGAGCAGCGGATCCCAACCGATCAACTACTGAGGATAGAAATAGAAGATTTATGACAGCAGAACAGGTGCAAAAAGTTTGTTTTATTTCTTCATCAGCGGCTTTTCGACCATACTGGCCTTCTATCAAGCATGCCTAATAAAGGCCAATGTGGTCTAAATATTGCTGATGCGGGAGGAATAAAATGACTTTTAATTTCTTGCACCTGATATGCTGTCAAGGATCTTCTATCTGGATGCCTAGTTCTCTAGACTCCAGATCTTGGTAACTTTTGCATTTTTTTAAATTTGTTTTTGCTGCCTATCGTGAGGGTAGATCATCGATGGTAAAAGTTCAGTAAACTTTTAAAGGCAATCTAAAGCTCTCATAAAATGATGCACCTCGTGATATACCAGTGAGTGTAGGATGAAAGTAATAAGAATCAGCCCTTCGGGGCGCGCCTGTCATACATGCACTGTATTCAGTTCTACAATTTGCAATGATTGATCACTTTTGCAAAATTTGCATAAACTAAATTAAATCCTTCCTATTTCACATTCTCCTCTGAGTGTAGACCGTGATGCCCAGTGTGCATCCTTTAGTAGACATTAGCCTTTTGTTGACGGATCTTGCTGATTACAGAGATATGTAAGGGTTGGCATCTGTAAGGCCTGTGTCACATGAACGTATTTGCACAGCGTTTAGTACATGAAGGAATTTTTACTCAGGTTGGTGGTCCGAGTTTGAAAAGTCACTACATGTCATATATATATATATATATATATATATATATATATATATATATATATATATATATATATATATATATATATATAGGCCACTTAGGCGGCTATTGCAACATATCCCTAACATTGTGTATGTATGTGTGTGTGTGTGTGTGTGTGTATGTATGTATATAATATAATTTTTTTTTTTTTTTAACTATTCTTTTAGTCCTGCTTAGCAAACCGCTTTACTGTCAGGCCTTGAGCATGTAGCCTGTATATTGTCTTAGGGAACGGTCTCTGTTGTTTGGCTTCATCCTAGGAGCCAAACTGCAAAATCAGAAATGCCATGTCTGAACGGCATCGGGTGGAATCCACTAATTTTATGCAGTGTCGCATTTTGCCACACGGCCTGCAGAGCTGTTTCGTCTAGAATGTTCACGTTTCTGCCTTCACAGCTTTACAGAGTTTGGACTAGGGAGCCGTAGGCATCCTGCGTAGCGCCGTATTACTAAGATTTTCATAGCTTTTAGAGGAAATCTCTCTGTAAGGCAGCATCTAATAAAAGATAGCACTTTTTCTGTTTGATTCATACGGAATCCAACAGAAACATAAAGGTTTTTATAAGGAACGACACCTGTTTGGTTGTGCTCTTTAGTTTGTCATCATTGAAAACTCATTAAAATAAAAAAAAAAAAAAAGAAAACATTAAAAAAAAATTGGAATGTACGTATATACAGAATGGACTGTACTTGAGATGTTGTAAATGTCTTATGGGTCCCATCACTTTGTGTCAAGAACAGAGGTCCTCCAGCCCACCTCAGCTGCTTCTGTGTTCCCAGCCATCTCATTGTGCCCAGGTAGAACGGGATCAGGGGACCTCAGCCTGGACTCGCGTGTCTCAGACATCTAGGGCCCATCCTGTGGGTATTCCATATATTTCTAAGTTGAGAAAACCCCCTTAATTTAAAAGAAGGCCCATTTGATGGAGCCATCATTACAGCCATCTTGGGGTTTGCTATGGTTTCTGTGTGTTGGAGATCCTCAAGCATTTATTTTCTCTCCTCTCTTCTAGTTCCCGTATGCTGCTCCTTCCCCGCAAGAACCTGTGAAAACACTGCGCAGCCTGATCAATATAAGGAAGGACACGTTGCGTCTCGTCAGGTGATCAGCTCCTGCTAAATACTGCCATGCTATTATGGGGTTATGGATTTTGGGCTGTTGGTGGTCATGCATTAGTGTATGATCTGTCAAGCACTTTGAATCCTACTTCTGCTCTAGTATTAAGATATTCTGGTCTGTTACATCCCTCAAATTAACGATGACGGGCGGGGTAGTGAAGTGCAACAATGCTTCATGAGTACCGCACACACAGAGCCATTAGTATATTGTCCAATCCGGGCTGCAGTATCGCACTGTGTAGAGACACGCCTCTTTGACAAGGAGGATGGTAACACCCTGTTGTCAATTTATTCATAAATGTTCTAGAGGAATAATAGCGAAATTGCATAAATGTATAAAAAAAGATGATCCAGAATTGTTATTACATGGGAAGTGCAAGTATCTAGAAGAACAGACCTGTCAGGAAAGGTGGCGGATTATCTTTAAAGCGACCCTCCAGTTTCAGGACAAAATCCTGTCCCGGGAAGGAGGGTAATAAGATATACTAAGGCTGGGTTCACACGGGGCAGAATCTCAGTGTGGAAAGTCCGCATGGCAGTTCCGGCTGTGGCGCCTAATCCCGGGATTAGCCAGCAAAGGGGACGAGATTTTGCAAAAATCTCATCCACACGCTGCGGCCAAGCCGCATGAAAACGGACATGTGGCGCAGAATTCAATTCCGCAGCATGTCAAGTCTTTTCTCGTTTCCGCAGCGGCCTCTCTATGGGGAGAGAAAGCCACAGCGGAATGCCAACAGGCCGCGGGTTTTGAGGCTGTGCTTATCCCGTGGAAATCTCATGATTTTCCGGGGGAAGGGCCATTCCGCGATAATTCTGCTGAAATTCCGTCTCATGTGACCCCAGCCTACCTGTTCTATCGCTCCAGTCTGTTGGTTCTGGGCCCTGTTTTCTGTATTCCAGTTTTCTAACTAGTTAATGCACACTATGCATTTCTTCCTGATTGGCCAGTGCTGAGATGGTTACTAATATATACATACATATGTCAGCACTATGTTGCATTTATGTGCTGCTGTTTTGTTATTGTCATATGGCGGGGTGATACATATTTATAATAAAGTTATCTCACAGCAGTCCATATCGCTCATATTTTTGTCACGTGTTACAACATGAAATTTGTGATTGGTTACCATTTGTCCTTAAAGGGGTTGTCCCACTTCTTCTTTTAGTTTTTTTCAAACCGCTCCCTGCGTTGCACAGTGGCCCAAGTTGGTATTGCAGCCTGAATTCTATTGAAGTGAATGGGACTCAGCCTGCAGTACCAACCTGGGCCACTGCGCAATCTATGGAGCTGGAAGAAGGAGAACCCCTTTTTAAGTGGCAGCAGACGTATGGGATCAGTGAATGTGTTGCATATATGAAACGGCTTGGGCTTGGGATGCCAGTTTCTGCATGTTTAAAGTTCTCCAATAAAGGATTTGGAGGGGGATGTCTTTTCTCAACTTTTGATATTTCCACATCTTGTAATGGTCTTCCTTTTTGTAGGTGTACAGAGGAAGTGAAGGCCAGTGGATCTGAAGGCAGCCGGCCCAAGGTACATTACAATGTGGAGTTTACATTTGACACAGATGCAAGAGTAGCCATTACCATCTATTACCAAGCCACAGAGGAGTTTCAGGGGGGCATTGCCAGGTAAGGATGGGCAAAATGAAAATCTTGTAGAGGTGGGAGATGCCACTGCAGACCATTGTGGTATTATATATCCATATCTGGCTGTCCATATGTAGTATGTCACATATGTATATGTGTAAGATATGGTAATATCCATACTGGATCTACACTGAGGCATGCCTATCGCGGATGAGGATTGCTAACTTTTTACTGTTTTTTTATCTTCATTAGTTATATTCCTAAATCAAGTGACCTGCAGTCAGAAACGGTGCATTTCAAGAAGGGGGTGAGCCAGCAGTTCTGTCTTCCATCACATAATGTGGACCCCTCCGAGTGGAGGGAAGAAGAGGTGAGGCAAATACATAATGATGAAATCTACACATCAGCATTTCTGTTTAATGCAGATCACATGTAAGAAGTGAAGTATAACATCCTACATATGTATGCACTTTTCTTCTCAGTTGACCTTTGACCTTGATCGAGAAGTATATCCTATGGTTGTCCATGCCGTGGTGGAGGAAGGAGATGGTAAGAGATACTGTAGATGTGTCAATCTACATTCTCCATAATGCCCAACACAAAACCTATTCCCCCGATCACAGCAAACACTTGTCAAAACTCACATTTAATATCTGGACATTTGCTAATATTAAACCTTTCAAAGCCAATTTCCCCGCCGCCCGCACACTGCCCAGATCTTATTTATTTCGGGTGAGAAGGAACGTTGTGGGTTTCTTAGAATTATTCAACGGAAATGCATAAAATTGAACTGTCGTCACGATTTTCTTAGCAATTTTTTTTGAAAATTAACCTTTTCCAATCCAGTGTCGGCCCTCCTCTGACATTGAGATTTCTCTGCATAGCTCTGATGTCTGAGGCGGTTCTGCATATATACTAAAGTATAAACGACAGCTCTCCAATGTCAAAGCCTGTTCTGCATATGTATGTTACCGTATAAAGGACAGCGCTCCGATGTCGGCCTGTTCTGTATATGGATGTTACCGTATAAAGGACAGCGCTCCGATGTCGGCCTGTTCTGTATATGGATGTTACCGTATAAAGGACAGCGCTCCGATGTCGGGCTGTTCTGTATATGTATGTTACCATATAAAGGACAGCGCTCCGATGTCGGCCTGTTCTGTATATGTATGTTACCGTATAAAGGATAGCGCTCCGATGTCGGCCTGTTCTGTATATGTATGTTACCGTATAAAGGACAGCGCTCCGATGTCGGCCTGTTCTGTATATGTATGTTACCGTATAAAGGACAGCGCTCCCATGTCGGGCTGTTCTGCATATGTATGTTACCGTATAAAGGACAGCGCTCCGATGTCGGGCTGTTCTGCATATGTATGTTACCGTATAAAGGATAGCGCTCCGATGTCGGCCTGTTCTGTATATGTATGTTACCGTATAAAGGACAGCGCTCCGATGTCGGCCTGTTCTGTATATGTATGTTACTGTATAAAGGACAGCGCTCTGATGTCGGCCTGTTCTGTATATGTATGTTACCGTATAAAGGACAGCGCTCCCATGTCGGCCTGTTCTGTATATGTATGTTACTGTATAAAGGACAGCGCTCCGATGTCAGGCTGTTCTGCATATGGATGTTACTGTATAAAGGACAGCGCTCCCATGTCGGCCTGTTCTGTATATGTATGTTACTGTATAAAGGACAGCGCTCCGATGTCAGGCTGTTCTGCATATGGATGTTACTGTATAAAGGACAGCGCTCCGATGTCGGCCTGTTCTGTATATGTATGTTACCGTATAAAGGACAGCGCTCCGATGTCGGCCTGTTCTGTATATGTATGTTACCGTATAAAGGACAGCGCTCCGATGTCGGCCTGTTCTGTATATGTATGTTACCGTATAAAGGACAGCGCTCCGATGTCGGCCTGTTCTGTATATGTATGTTACCGTATAAAGGACAGCGCTCCGATGTCGGCCTGTTCTGTATATGTATGTTACCGTATAAAGGATAGCGCTCCGATGTCGGCCTGTTCTGTATATGTATGTTACCGTATAAAGGACAGCGCTCCGATGTCGGCCTGTTCTGTATATGTATGTTACTGTATAAAGGACAGCGCTCTGATGTCGGCCTGTTCTGTATATGTATGTTACCGTATAAAGGACAGCGCTCCCATGTCGGGCTGTTCTGTATATGTATGTTACCGTATAAAGGACAGCGCTCCGATGTCGGGCTGTTCTGCATACGTATGTTACCGTATAAAGGACAGCGCTCCGATGTCGGCCTGTTCTGTATATGTATGTTACCGTATAAAGGACAGCGCTCCGATGTCGGCCTGTTCTGTATATGTATGTTACCGTATAAAGGACAGCGCTCCGATGTCAGGCTGTTCTGCATATGGATGTTACTGTATAAAGGACAGCGCTCCCATGTCGGCCTGTTCTGTATATGTATGTTACCGTATAAAGGACAGCGCTCCGATGTCGGCCTGTTCTGTATATGTATGTTACCGTATAAAGGACAGGGCTCCGATGTCAGGCTGTTCTGTATATGTATGTTACCGTATAAAGGACAGCGCTCCCATGTCGGGCTGTTCTGTATATGTATGTTACCGTATAAAGGACAGCGCTCCGATGTCGGCCTGTTCTGTATATGTATGTTACCGTATAAAGGACAGCGCTCCGATGTCGGCCTGTTCTGTATATGTATGTTACTGTATAAAGGACAGCGCTCCGATGTCGGGCTGTTCTGTATATGTATGTTATTGTATAAAGGACAGCGCTCCGATGTCGGCCTGTTCTGTATATGTATGTTACTGTATAAAGGACAGCGCTCCCATGTCGGGCTGTTCTGTATATGTATGTTACCGTATAACGGACAGCGCTCCGATGTCGGCCTGTTCTGCATATATATGTTACCGTATAAAGGACAGCGCTCCGATGTCGGCCTGTTCTGTATATGTATGTTACTGTATAAAGGACAGCGCTCCGATGTCGGCCTGTTCTGCATATGTATGTTACCGTATAAAGGACAGCGCTCCGATGTCGGCCTGTTCTGCATATATATGTTACCGTATAAAGGACAGCGCTCTGATGTCGGGCTGTTCTGTATATGTATGTTACCGTATAAAGGACAGCGCTCCCATGTCGGCCTGTTCTGTATATGTATGTTACCGTATAAAGGACAGCGCTCCCATGTCGGCCTGTTCTGTATATGTATGTTACCGTATAAAGGACAGCGCTCCGATGTCGGGCTGTTCTGTATATGTATGTTACTGTATAAAGGACAGCGCTCCGATGTCGGCCTGTTCTGTATATGTATGTTACTGTATAAAGGACAGCGCTCCGATGTCAGGCTGTTCTGTATATGTATGTTACCGTATAAAGGACAGCGCTCCGATGTCGGCCTGTTCTGCATATGTATGTTACCGTATAAAGGACAGGGCTCCGATGTCGGCCTGTTCTGTATATGTATGTTACTGTATAAAGGACAGCGCTCCGATGTCAGGCTGTTCTGTATATGTATGTTACCGTATAAAGGACAGCGCTCCGATGTCGGCCTGTTCTGTATATGTATGTTACCGTATAAAGGACAGCGCTCCGATGTCGGCCTGTTCTGCATATGTATGTTACCGTATAAAGGACAGCGCTCCGATGTCGGCCTGTTCTGCGTATGTATGTTACCGTATAAAGGACAGCGCTCCGATGTCGGCCTGTTCTGTGTATGTATGTTACTGTATAAAGGACAGCGCTCCGATGTCGGCCTGTTCTGTATATGTATGTTACCGTATAAAGGACAGCGCTCCGATGTCGGGTTGTTCTGTATATGTATGTTACCGTATAAAGGACAGCACTCCGATGTCGGGCTGTTCTGCATATGTATGTTACTGTATAAAGGACAGCGCTCTGATGTCGGCCTGTTCTGTATATGTATGTTACCGTATAAAGGACAGCGCTCCGATGTCGGCCTGTTCTGTATATGTATGTTACCGTATAAAGGACAGCGCTCCGATGTCGGCCTGTTCTGTATATGTATGTTACCGTATAAAGGACAGCGCTCCGATGTCGGCCTGTTCTGTATATGTATGTTACCGTATAAAGGACAGCGCTCCGATGTCAGCCTGTTCTGCATATGTATGTTACCGTATAAAGGACAGCGCTCCGATGTCGGCCTGTTCTGTATATGTATGTTACCGTATAAAGGACAGCGCTCCGATGTCGGCCTGTTCTGTATATGTATGTTACCGTATAAAGGACAGCGCTCCGATGTCGGCCTGTTCTGTATATGTATGTTACCGTATAAAGGACAGCGCTCCGATGTCAGCCTGTTCTGCATATGTATGTTACCGTATAAAGGACAGCGCTCTGATGTCGGGCTGTTCTGCATATGTATGTTACCGTATAAAGGACAGCGCTCCGATGTCGGACTGTTCTGTATATGTATGTTACCGTATAAAGGACAGCGCTCCGATGTCGGCCTGTTCTGTATATGTATGTTACCGTATAAAGGACAGCGCTCCGATGTCGGCCTGTTCTGCATATGTATGTTACTGTAAAAAGGACAGCGCTCCGATGTCGGGCTGTTCTGTATATGTATGTTATTGTATAAAGGACAGCGCTCCGATGTCGGCCTGTTCTGTATATGTATGTTACCGTATAAAGGACAGCGCTCCGATGTCGGCCTGTTCTGTATATGTATGTTACCGTATAAAGGACAGCGCTCCGATGTCGGGCCTTTTCCTGTATATGTATGTTACTGTATAAAGGACAGCGCTCCCATGTTGGCCTGTTCTGCATATGTATGTTACCGTATAAAGGACAGCGCTCCGATGTCGGCCTGTTCTGTATATGTATGTTACCGAAAAAAAAGAACAGCGCTCCCATGTCGGGCTGTTCTGTATATGTATGTTACCGTATAACGGACAGCGCTCCGATGTCGGCCTGTTCTGTATATGTATGTTACCGTATAAAGGACAGCGCTCCGATGTCGGCCTGTTCTGTATATGTATGTTACCGTATAACGGACAGTGCTCTGATGTCGGCCTGTTCTGCATATGTATGTTACCGTATAAAAGACAGCGCTCCGATGTCGGCCTGTTCTGCATATGTATGTTACTGTATAAAGGACAGCGCTCCGATGTCAGGCTGTTCTGCATATGTATGTTACCGTATAAAGGACAGCGCTCCGATGTCGGCCTGTTCTGTATATGTAACTGTATAAAGGACAGCGCTCCGATGTCGGCCTGTTCTGTATATGTATGTTACCGTATAAAGGACAGCGCTCCGATGTCGGCCTGTTCTGCATATGTATGTTACTGTATAAAGGACAGCGCTCCGATGTCGGCCTGTTCTGCATATGTATGTTACCGTATAAAGGACAGCGCTCCGATGTCGGCCTGTTCTGTATATGTAACTGTATAAAGGACAGCGCTCCGATGTCGGCCTGTTCTGTATATGTATGTTACCGTATAAAGGACAGCGCTCCGATGTCGGGCTGTTCTGCATATGTATGTTACCGTATAAAGGACAGCGCTCCGATGTCGGCCTGTTCTGTATATGTATGTTACCGTATAAAGGACAGCGCTCCGATGTCGGGCTGTTCTGTATATGTATGTTACCGTATAAAGGACAGCGCTCCGATGTCGGCCTGTTCTGTATATGTATGTTACTGTATAAAGGACAGCGCTCCGATGTCGGCCTGTTCTGTATATGTATGTTACCGTATAAAGGACAGCGCTCCGATGTCGGCCTGTTCTGTATATGTATGTTACTGTATAAAGGACAGCGCTCCGATGTCGGCCTGTTCTGTATATGTATGTTACTGTATAAAGGACAGCGCTCCGATGTCGGCCTGTTCTGTATATGTATGTTACCGTATAAAGGACAGCGCTCCGATGTCGGCCTGTTCTGTATATGTATGTTACTGTATAAAGGACAGCGCTCCGATGTCGGGCTGTTCTGCATATGTATGTTACCTTATAAAGGACAGCGCTCCGATGTCGGCCTGTTCTGTATATGTATGTTACCGTATAAAGGACAGCGCTCCGATGTCGGCCTGTTCTGCATATGTATGTTACCGTATAAAGGACAGCGCTCCGATGTCGGCCTGTTCTGCATATGTATGTTACCGTATAAAGGACAGCGCTCCGATGTCGGCCTGTTCTGCATATGTATGTTACCGTATAAAGGACAGCGCTCCGATGTCGGCCTGTTCTGCATATGGATGTTACCGTATAAAGGACAGCGCTCCGATGTCGGGCTGTTCTGCATATGTATGTTACCGTATAAAGGACAGCGCTCCGATGTCGGCCTGTTCTGCATATGTATGTTACCGTATAAAGGACAGCGCTCCGATGTCGGCCTGTTCTGCATATGTATGTTACCGTATAAAGGACAGCGCTCCGATGTCGGCCTGTTCTGCATATGTATGTTACCGTATAAAGGACAGCGCTCCGATGTCGGCCTGTTCTGCATATGGATGTTACCGTATAAAGGACAGCGCTCCGATGTCGGGCTGTTCTGCATATGTATGTTACCGTATAAAGGACAGCGCTCCGATGTCGGCCTGTTCTGCATATGTATGTTACCGTATAAAGGACAGCGCTCCGATGTCAGCCTGTTCTGCATATGTATGTTACCGTATAAAGGACAGCGCTCCGATGTCAGCCTGTTCTGCATATGTATGTTACCGTATAAAGGACAGCGCTCCGATGTCGGGCTGTTCTGCATATGTATGTTACCGTATAAAGGACAGCGCTCCGATGTCGGCCTGTTCTGTATATGTATGTTACCGTATAAAGGACAGCGCTCCGATGTCGGCCTGTTCTGTATATGTATGTTATCGTATAAAGGACAGCGCTCCGATGTCGGCCTGTTCTGTATATGTATGTTACTGTATAAAGGACAGCGCTCCGATGTCGGCCTGTTCTGCATATGTATGTTACTGTATAAAGGACAGCGCTCCGATGTCGGGCTGTTCTGCATATGTATGTTACCATATAAAGGACAGCGCTCCGATGTCAGGCTGTTCTGTATATGTATGTTACCGTATAAAGGACAGCGCTCCGATGTCAGGCTGTTCTGTATATGTATGTTACCGTATAAAGGACAGCGCTCCGATGTCGGGCTGTTCTGCACACGTATGTTACCGTATAAAGGACAGCGCTCCGATGTCGGCCTGTTCTGTATATGTATGTTACCGTATAAAGGACAGCGCTCCCATGTCGGCCTGTTCTGTATATGTATGTTACCGTATAAAGGACAGCGCTCCGATGTCGGGCTGTTCTGCACACGTATGTTACCGTATAAAGGACAGCGCCCCGATGTTGGCCTGTTCTGTATATGTATGTTACCGTATAAAGGACAGCGCTCCGATGTTGGCCTGTTCTGCATATATATGTTATCGTATAAAGGACAGCGCTCCGATGTTGGCCTGTTCTGCATATATATGTTATCGTATACATATGCAGAATCCTTGTTGGCTCATTCACGAATCGTTCAGTTTTAATACCAATCATTCACTTATATAGTGAATGTGAACCACTGAATGACTTCTCACCTTGAACGAGCCAACGATGTATCTGCCGGTATAAACGGAGAGCACGAGCGAACTGTGACATCATTGTAACAGCCAATCGGCAGGTCTAAAAAGAGCTTTAAAGAACTTTAATTTGGAGGGAAGAGGGGGGACATGACTGAAGTCTTTACATTTGTTAAAGGCTTAGATGAAGTTCAGGAGGGAAGACTCTAAACGCTAGAACAGCAAGGCACAATCTGAGATTACACGCATTATCAAAAAGAATCCCTCCCCTGGAAGGAGTTGTGGGAATGGAATGAAAATTCCTCTGTGTGATTGTAACATTGATATGAGTGATTACAATATCAGAGCAAAAGGAGAATTTATTGTAGAAAACTGACCCCTTCAAGGGAGGCTCTAGTACCCTGTTGTACCGCCTCTAGCTTGGATACAAGATGTGATATGGGAGGGCATGGAGGCACTAGTGCCCTGTTGGGCCGCCTCTAGCTTGGATACATGATCTGATACGGGTGGGCATTGAGGCTCTAGTACCCTGTTGAGCTGCTTCTAGCTTGGATACATGATGTGGTACGGGTGGGCATGGAGGCTCTAGTACCCTGTTGATCCGCCTCTAGCTTGGATACAAGATGTGATACGGGTGGGCATGGAGGCTCTAGTACCCGGTTGTACCGCCTCTAGCTTGTATATAAGATGTGATACAGGCAGGCATGGAGGCTCTAATACCCGGTTGTACCGCCTCTAGCTTGGATACAAGATGTGATACGGGTGGGCATGGATGCTCTAGTACCCTGTTCTACTGCCTCTAGCTTGGATGCAAGATGTTCTATGGATGGGCATGGATGCTCTAGTACCCTGTTTTACCGCCTCTAGCTAGCTTGGATACAAGGTGTGATACGGTTAGACATGGAGCCTCTAGTATCCTGTTCTACCGCCTAGCTTTTATGCAATACAGGTTCCGGATGGTATCTTGTGGCATATCGGTCCAGATTTGCTGTAATTGAGCCTCTAGATAATGCAAACTCAGGCTGTAGAAGCTGGCTTCTTAGATGGTTCCAAAGATGTTCTGACCACCAGGCAGGCCACTGAAGTGTAGCAATGTTGTGTAGACTGTCCTGTGACCCCCTTGTGTGTGCGGCTGAACATCATCCTGCAGGAAAATGCCTCTTGGAAGCCGCCATGAGAGGAACACATGTGGCTGCAGGATGTCCTGAACATATCGCTGAGCGTCATTGTCCCTTGTACCACTACTAGGGGTGACCGACTGTCATATGCGATGGCCCCCCCCAGACCATCACATCAGCAGGGGGCAGTGTGCCGCTCCACAGCAAAGGCGGGATAGAGGCGCTCACCCCTGGGTCTCCAAACACTAACACAGCCATCATCGGTACCTGAACTTGTCCCTAAAAACAACCTGGTTCAACTCTGCAGCAGCCCAGTTTTGTCGTTAACACCACCACTGGGTGGGTGTCAGAGGCAGTATATGTAATGTGCGCTATGAGACCAAATATCCTTCAGCCAAGTGCCTGGAAATGGTTCGGACGGACACAGGGGCCTGTAGCTATGGTGCTACCTGTCTCTGGATGGCGGATAACGAAACGGTTGGAGCTGCTCATTCTTGTCAGATGATTAGACCATCCTCTCTACTGGTGACTTGCCAAGGGTGTCCTGAGCTCGGTTGCCTTGTGTGCATGCGCTCATGCACCAACTGGTCCCAACACCTCCTAGCAGTCGGATCAGAATTCCTAGGTGGTCAGCAACTTAAGGTTACGACTGTCCAGCCTCTTGCATTCCGAAATCTGATAAGGGGGTGAAATCTCTTCTCTGCATCGTAGAGGCGTCTAGTGGTCCAACAAGCTCTACGCAAGCAGAAGACGAGGTCACTACACACAAGGAGCCTCAGAGATTTTTATAGGCCAAGGGGGAAACCACTTTAAGGGCCTCAGGTGACAAGACCGTTCATCTAATCACCACAACTCTCATCATTTGTATATCTGCCCGAGATGGAACTGCATGCCGAGTTTTGCAGCAAAATGACCACTCCTTGGGGCTGGATTTGTTTTGACAAAGATTGTAGTTAGAGGAAGACCTGAAGCAATGTCAGAAAATCAATCCGACTCCATGATGGTGACTTTTGGTTACGGTAAAACTATGAGTTACTTCTCTGTTTTCCTATTGAATGGGGCTTTTCAGTGCAGTCACAAGAACCCGGACACAGTTTAAGTTCTTGCAAATAGCACAAATTGCCTGCAACAGACCGGTCCTTAAAGTCCTCTGCGTGTGGTTTTGAGGTTATTCTGGATACACTCCTCCTTGTGTATCACTTTACACTGTCTCTGCCTTCTTATTCAGGTCCTCTGCTGTCCTTGGCCAAAGACTCCACACGTAACATTTATAACTCTAATGGAAAGTAAGCTTCGGCATCCATTCTGGTACATTATCTCTGACATTATGAAGTCATTTCAACAAAAACAAACCTCAAGCTAATCCATTATGCAGACAAAACAGAATTAGAAATTCCTCCTGAGACAGTGGTTTAGCCACTTCCCTAGCTGCTATACCCAGGGCTTAGTATCACAAGATCTATGGATGAAAAGAACCGTAAAAACCCACTCCAAATTCGAATTTGAAAATGTACATAACCAAAGGGCAACTAAAGTTCCATCCCTGGACCCGCCATGCATTATACCAGCTGGACCCGCCATGCATTATACCAGCTGGACCCGCCATGCATTATACCAGCTGGACCCGCCATGCATTATACCAGCTGGACCCGCCATACATTATACCAGCTGGACCCGCCATACATTATACCCGCTGGACCCGCCATACATTATAGCCTCGAAGGGTCACACATTGACTGATGCTACATTTGATTTTTTTCATGCACAGATGTAGAACAGCAACCGATGTTTGCCGGTGTGTAGACTTGTGTATGCTTTACCTTACTTGAATTGTACATGGGTGTATGATAAGTGTCCGGACCTCATTAATAGATGACCGTATCATTGAACTTCTTTTCTTTTGCAGAACATCTTGGGCACTGCCATGTGTTGATGGCCACATTTGAAAGGGTGAGTATCCCTAACAGTTTAGGTCTCTGTAATTGAGAAAGCCTCTGTTAATGGATGTCGTATTTCTCTTCCATCGTGTTTTTTTTTTTTTTTGCTCTTTTCTTTGTGTAGCATGTTGCATTAAGGCCTATTTAGACACAATGATTATCGCTCAAAATTCACTCAAAAGTCGTCTTTTGAGCGATAATCGTTGTGTCTAACTGCACTGACATTGTGCAGTTTTCGTTAAGTCGTCGCTCATCGTCGTCTTTCAGCGTGCTGACGATGAGCCTTATCAGGGATTCACAGCGGGATACAGCTGATACTATTGTTTCAGCTGTATCCTGCTTCCTGATTACTGTCGTGGAATGAAGAATAGAGTGGTCTAGCTGTGTTCTTCATACCCCGCTCGGAGCGCTCGGCTGTATAACAGCCGGGCACTCCATGTAGAAAACAGCTGGATGCAGAAGGCAAGCGGCCCCGTCCTGCTTTCCGTCTGCATCCTCCGCTCGGAGCACTCGGCTGTACAACATTCAGGCGCTCAGAGCGGGGAACAGTTGTATGCAGAAGGCAAGCGGCCCTGCTCGGAGCGCAGTAAATGACACAACGATTATCGCTCAAAGTAGCTCAAAAGACGTCTTTTGAGCGATAATCGTTGCGTCTAAATGGGCCTTTATTCTGTCTAGGAGCAAAAAACCTAAATTTGGAGACCTCATTATAAGTATTTTATTGTTCCCTGGAGCGCTTGACAGTTTAGGAAATAACATATAGGTAAATCCCCTTCCTTATGTTAAAGAGGTAGTCCATCATTGCCGAGAGGAGACTACTCCTCCTGTGGGCTGTGGCCGGTAGTACAGAATCGGCTAAATGGGCTGTGCTACACTGTTCGAAAACGCCCATAGAAGTGATTAGGATGTGTGGGAACTGCTTAGCACAGTAAACTAGGCCGTTTCCATAACCTGGTAAAAATGTGAAAACTGCATAGCTTGTAGTGCTGCGCTATTTGCATAACTCCCATTACACTTCTATGAGAGTTATGTAAGACAGCCTGTTCAACTGTTTCTGTAAATGTAAACCACTCCTGGCCACCACATACAGCCGGTTCAGGGGTAGTTGGGCTCAGATCTTGACATAAGTGCAGGTCTAGCAGACTTTTATGCCGTATTCTGTGGATATGTCAAAAGTCTGAGATGGGAATACCATTTTAAGATATATCCCCCCCCCCCCTTCAAATAATTCTCTTTATTCATATAGTGCCTACATGTTCCGTTTTGCCCGAACAGGCAAAATAAAAAAATACATAGAACAATTAAACTAATAAACAGTTTGACAAAACGAGTGAGGGCCCTGCTCACAAGGGCTTACAATGTAAACTTTTCTTCTTTTCCACAATGGCCCAGCCTTATTATAAATGGGGTAGTATACATAAAGCTGCATGAGCCAGTTTCCAGCCAGTATCTTTATGTGAGGAACTATGAATCTAGGGATCACTCTGATTTGGTACTAAATGTATAAGTGAGATAAACTGAGAAGTTATATTAGGTGATGTTGTATGTGTTCCTAATGAGCCACGGTACACTTAAAACGGAGTATTGGGGGATTAATCTGTTTATCTGGGGGTAGCCCATTCCAGGGAACTGGTGCAGCTCAAGAAAAGTCTTTTTAGATGGAAGTGGTAAGTTTGGACTGTGGTGGAGCTTAGTCTATCATCTTTTATGTGAGCGGAGAGCATGGGTAGGGGGGTAGACATGAGCAAGGAGATATAGGGAGGTGCAGCACTGGGGAGAGCTTTATGGTTGAGAGTGATGACTATAATGGATGAGCAACCAGTGCAGTGACTGGCACAAGTTTAAGGCATTAGTGTGAGCAGTTGGGCGAAAAGATGAGTCTGGCTGTTGCATTTAGGATACATTTTAGAGGGGAGAGTTTAGTGAGAAGACCAACCAGTAGTGAGTTGCAGTAGTTGCCCTGGACACTGATACTGAGATTTAAACAAGGCTGTGGCCATCGGTCCTATGGTTTTTAAGCTTGTTTTGCTGCTATGCGTCTTTATGGTTAAGGTAAGTTTACAGGGTGGTTTAAAGCAGCAGAGAAATCTGATGCAGAAGCCACGTCTAAAATCTGCATGTTGACTTTGGAATTCTCAAAGCAATTTTCAATTTCACACGCAAATCTGACACAGATTTTTAGCCTCGTATTGATTTAAATTGCAACATTTGTCACAGAACTATGCTTTTTCCTTCCATGTTCTGATTTCAAACCCACAGCAAAAAAAAAATTGCATCATCTATACAGCAGTTCAGATTCCTATTGAAATGAATGGGAAGCAAATTTGGCATGAAATATGTGCCAAAATACGAATATGTAAATGAGATCCCAGGCAGGTCAAGACATGGCAGATATGCAAATCCGCTGCATTTTAAATCACAGTAAAATTTGATGGGGTTTCAGAAAACAGAATTAAATTTGAAGCATTCTGCAGACTTTCAAATCCACCGCGTGCTCCTCCTTCTGTGGAAAAGGTGTAGATTTCACCCTTTGCAGCGCAGTAGGTTGAAATCCACATCAAAATCCGCGTGTGGTAGAGAATATCTGTTGTATCGGATTTGCCTTTTGACAGTTTATCTACCTTGTCCTTACATTCATGTTTTTATTGTCTTTTTGCAGCATGCGGATGGCAGTTTTTGTGTGAAGCCACTGAAACAGAAGCAAGTGGTGAGTAAGGGTCTCTTTCAGGAGATACTACAGCACATGGCTTTCCATCCACTAAGGCCTCATGTCCACGGGCAGATCGGATTTTGCATCGGCCGTGGACACTGCAGTTCTTCTGCTTACCCGTCCAGGTCTTCATTATCTTCACTGCGGAAACGCCAGCCAGCGTGCCGCCGCACATGCGCAATGGAGTTTTTTTTATTTTTTTTTTTAAACGCCTGCTTTCCCACAGAATGTAAGGTCCATCCGCAATTTATTTGCGGATGGGCCACGGGTCAAACGGCTTCCATTGACTTCAATCGTAGCCGTCCATGCGGGATCCGCACTGAAATGGAGCATGCTGCAATTTGTTCTCCGCAAATCAAATCCGTATGCTTTAATTCACTTGCGGACGCCCGTGTTTTCCTATGGGCGGCTTGATTTGTGGATCTTCTGCGCATCACTCCCGGCCGTGGGCATTGGGCCTAAGTCTCTTCTCTCGCTTCTCTCTAGGTGGACGGGGTCAGTTACCTCTTGCAGGAAATCTATGGAATTGAAAACAAATATAATTCCCATGACTCTAAGGTAAGTGTAGAGAGGTTTATGACCTTGTACATACCTGTATTATGTAGAAGCACACCCTATGCGCTCACATACATGCAGACAAGTGAATGTCTCCACTGTGGCGGTCACATGTAGTGTCTATCATGTTCCAGGTGACAGAAGATGAAGTCAGTGACAACAGTGCTGAATGCGTGGTCTGTCTGTCTGATGTTCGGGACACACTTATCTTGCCGTGCCGACATCTTTGTCTGTGTAATACTTGTGCAGATACCTTGCGCTACCAGGCCAGCAACTGCCCCATCTGCCGTCTGCGTGAGTATCGGACACTAGCTTTCTTATGTCCTCTATTGAATGGCAACGATTAGAAGCGGCACCAGATTTGAAGTCTGCAACAGTCCAAACGGATGAAGCAGCCCAAAATTCCATCCAAATCTTTAAAATAGAAGTATGCAAATAGACGTTAGTATTTTCCCAAAGGGAATCGATGTTTGTTCCAGGCTACACAGCGTACACCATCATGACTGCTATACAGTAAAGGCCCATTTACACCCGCAGATGATCGCTCAGAGATTGATCAAACGACGGTGTGAGTGACAGCTTTGAGCGATCATTTTGCATAAACTATTAAGTAGCTACTTCAGAACCAATTAGGTGTGTAAATGAAGCCTTCGCAAAATGCAGTTAATAGCCAGAGGGCTCTTATCTGCTTTCAGTTCCTTTGTTCTCCAGCGGGAAATAATGCTATCAGCACTCCCCGTGGAGAACTACTGATAAGACTGACTGACGATTTTTAGGTCAGACTGAATTTAACGATCAGCTAGCTGTGCCCGAAAAGCGCACGATGTGTACACATTTAGACGCACCGATTATAGCTAAAACGATCGCTGATTAGCGATTTTTGGTTTGCGATCATCGGCTAGTGTAAATGGGCCTTAAGACACTATAGTGGAGTTTAAACATTGCTGTCTTTGGTGCACGCCATTCAGCCTGGTTTAATTCCAAAGTACCCATTTGCATGCTTATCTGTCATCTATTAAAGTCAGTCTTCATCTCTACCTTAGACCCCAGTCATTTCCTCCCCCCCCCCCCTCCCCTTTCATTCACTCTACCTGAGTTGTTTCTTTTCATTCAGTTCCAAAATCCTTACATTAAATCTGATCTAATGACTTTCCATATACACCCCTCCAGCTTTCCGAGCTCTTCTTCAGATCCGAGCTATGAGGAAGCTCCCTGGTCCTCACTCGCCTGCTGGTTTTAGCCCGATTATTGCAGCCCCAAGCTCCGATTCGGAGGAGCACACGGTGAGTGTCAGCCATGTAGTCACTGTTCTTGAACTCCGGCTCATTGATTTCTGATAACTCAAGTTCTCTCCCTCTCAATCCCATTCTAGTCTGCCGAACACGTGCCCCCTGGGTATGAAGTCGTGTCTCTCTTGGAGGCATTGAATGGACCCCTAACCCCATCACCATCGGCTCCCCCGTTAAGAGCTCTAGGGGAATCTCGGCGGCAAGGAGTGCTTCCTTCTTATGGTAGTGACATTCAGCTGCCCCACCTGCGCATGCACTCGCCTCTCCAGCATCTCTGTGGCAGCCAGGCCCTAAAGCTGAAGAAGAGCATTTCCAGGTTTGTCAATACAATGGTGTATAGTGTCCTCCTACTCATGTGGATGAAGTAAAGCGTATATCGTATGTGCCGTGGTGTACCTACATGTGTGTATACTACATATGTGCTCTTGCATTAAACTGGATATACAAATTGAAGTTAGCCCGGTCTAATTACAAATATGTTTCAGCAACGGTTAATGAACATGATGGCACAACTTAAAGGGTCACTCTGATGAAAACACATTTTTCCATGCCTGCCACCTCACCTGTCGTGCATTGAAGGTCTCCTCTGCACATTCTAGTCACTTCCTTGCAGTACAGCCCCCACCCCCCCCCCCCCCCCTGTCAGGTACCAGTTTGATGGTAAGATTTTTTAAAATTTCAATTAATCCCATGATGCATCAGCCCAACACGAACGAGGAACAGTTTAATTCTCATAACCTTCTGTATTCACATAAATAAGCTGCAAATCGTAAGTAAACGGTCAGGAGGATGAGCTGTGATCTCCTCTATTATACCTGTGTGATCATCCGTTACTGTGATTGGAGTGTCTGTCTGCTACTCAACAGTTTCAGTGGTAGAGCCATGTAACAGCATGACACAGATTGTGAAATTGACTAGAAAATGAATCCATAACCCCCACGTAGATCTGAGCTGAGCAGAATTCAGATCACATGACCAAATGAGGAAAAAGAGGCCAGGAGTTTGAAAGAAAGAAATAACTAACCGAGGTAACACTATCTCCGTTCTATATACTGGGGGATGAGGAACGTGATGAATGAATTATAAAATCACCGGAGTGGCCCTTTTAAGTGTACCCCAGTTTCCAAACCTTTTCAAAAGCAGCCCAGGTCTTCATTGGTCGCTGCTTTGCTGGTGTTTGCACCCAGTTAGACTTCATCAATTCAGTTTTCCATGTAGATTTTCTTATTTGTCTGCTGCCCTGCTATTTGCAATCCACTTATAGGTGGGTGTCATGTCTTGGCATCCTGGGTCATGTGCCAGGACTTCCTCTCCCACACTTCCCATGCTGCCTTGCATAATCCTGCTCAAATCAGCTGTTGGGCTGCATCGGAGTGCTCACCGCTCTGTGCCTGTAATAAGCCGTGTCCTAGGAAAGCTAATAAGGGAGATGGAATAACTCCTCCACAGTGCCACCTATTGAAAGGCAGCATTCCTTCAAGTCAAAGGCCGACTTTTTATACAAGTCTTGTTACAATGACTGGGAATTAAAAGCAAAGCCAGACAATGACTAACCAGACACAATAGATTGCAAAGGTGCTGGAAGGGAGACCCCTAGTGGCAGCCACTTCAAACTTCATTTGCACTTGTTAAACAAACATTTTTTCTTAAAGGTTTATTCTAGAGATGAGCGAGCGTACTCGCTAAGGCAAACTACTCCAGCGACTAGTGCTTATGTGAGTACCTGCCGGCGGGGAGCTGTGGGGGAGAGCGGAGAGGAACTCCCTGCTCTCCCCGCCGGCACCCGAATCTTTTGAGATGAGCGGGCAGGTACTCGCATAAGGCACTAGTCGCTGGAGTAGTTTGCCTTAGCGAGCATGCTCGCTCATCTCTAGTGTATTCCCATCACGGGAACCTCATGCAAGTGAACGGAAAATGGGAAACTGAAGCACTTCCCAATGTTATCTGTTTTCAAAACTGCCTCTTTTTCTTGAAAACCTGTAATTTTTTTTCTTAACCCCTTAAGGACATGACCTATTTTGGCCATAAGGACACAATGATTGTTTGGGAGAGCTCTTTTAATTTTTCCTATGACACGGCTGTATGGGGGCTTGCTTTTTGCGTGGCAAACTGTAGTTTTTATTGGTACCATTTTTGAGTGCATATAATGTATTGTAAAACGTTTATTTTTTTTATTTTTTTTTTTGAGGGCAGGGAGAAAAAACACATTCTGCCATAGTTTTTTTTTTTTTTTTTTTTGTTCTATAGCGTTAGTCATGCAGCATAATGACATGATACATTTTTTTTCCTGTGCGTCATGATTTCGATACTAACATCATTTTTTTAGTTTTTTTTTACTTTTAAAAAATAAGAGGGTTTTATTGTGCAAATTATTTTTACATTGAAAGCAACAAAATTTTTATGTTTTTTTTTTTTTCTCCTCCCGTGCATGATTGATAGTGTGCTCAATTTATTGTACAGGTTGTTATGGATATGATGATACAAAATATATTGGATTTAAGAAAAAAAAATAGATTTATACAAAATCGGAGAAAGGGTACAGAAAGTTTTTGGGGTTTTTTTTGGGGGGGGGTGGTTGTTGCATGTTTTTGAGGGTTTTTTTTCTTACACTATTTTATTATTTATTTTTTTAACTGTCCCTTTAGGAGATTTGAACCATAAAAGCTATGCTTGCTGTGATAGTGCCTTACTGCTTACAATAGTGATCACAGGCCATGGCATGCCCAGGCATCAGTGTCTGGCATCCTGTTGCCATGGCAACCCATGCACATCCTCTGTAAACCCTTAAAGGGGTTGTCTTGTGAAAGCAAGTGGGGTTCAGCACTTCTGTATGGCCATATTAATGCACTTTGTAATATACATTGTGCATTAATTATGAGCCATACAGAAGTTATTCACTTACCTGCTCCGTTGCTAGCGTCCCTGTTGCCATGGATCCATCTAAATTCGCTGTCTTCTGGCGTTTTTAGACGCACTTGCGCAGTCCGGTCTTCTCCCTGGTGAATGGGGCCGCTCGTGCCGGAGAGCTGGTCCTCGTAGCTCCGCCCCGTCACGTGTGCCGATTCCAGCCAATCAGGAGGCTGGAATTGGCAATGGACCGCACAGAGCCCACGGTGCACCATGGGAGAAGACCCGCGGTGCATCGTGGGTGAAGATCCCAGCGGCCATCTTGGTAAAGGAAGAAAGAAGTCGCCGCAGCGCGGGGATTCGGGTAAGTAATAAAACGGGGGGCCTATTGAATAAAAAAAAACCCCGTTTCGGCGTGAGACAACCCCTTTAAGGCCTCTCTCACACAGGCGCTTTTTACCACGATTAACGCGGCGTTTTGAACGCCACACTAATTGCGGTATAGCACTCCCATTAAAATCAATGAAGCCTCATAGACATGCGTTTGACGACGGCGCTTACCAGCTCCACGATTTTTGAGCGCTGTCTGTTCTATCTATGGCTGTTTAGGGGTTAAAGCTATTTACTGCCTGTTGCTAGGGAAACCGACCACCTCCGCTATGTAGTGGAGATGGCTGGCGCTTGCACATCTGTAACTCAGTGTGACAATCTTTTGGGTGTCCGGGATCTCTGGAGTGGGTTCGCTTTGCTGTTTCTTTGCAGCGCGAACAAGTCCTTATTGCTGCTCAGAAGCCCTTCTATGTGCAAAGTTACAGGAGGGCGCAGCAGTAGTTGGTGGCCAGGGGGTTATGGTACATGCGCTCCGGCGATCTCGGCCACCCGCCAGATCATCAAACACTGAGTTAGAAGTGCACACATGCTGACCATCTCCACTTCATAGCGGCGGCTGTCGGTTCCCGCAGCAATCAGCAGTTAACCTACTTTTAAAGAATATACAAGTTTTAGAGAAAAGCCGACTTTTTGCAACAGACATGGCGTTGGCGAATGCCTCAGTCTCCTACTTGTAGTACATTGGAATGGGGTTCCTGACATGGAAATGGCCCTTCATGCATGATTGATGAGACCCACGTAGGTTGTTACATGAGCAGCAGTTGTGCGTAACGTTAGTCCTTTTAAAGTGTAATTGTCATGTAAAGAAAAGAAGAAAGCGAGCGAGATGTCAGAAGTTTTGATCACTTGATGTCCGGGTGCTGACACCCCTGCTGATTGCTGAAAATAAGCAGCAGGAGTGCTCCGCTGAGTATGGTCTCTCCCCGCTCGCTGAAGCTGGCTTTTAGACTTTCTATGATCATGTCTTCGGGTAGCGATCAGAGACCGCATGCCTTTAACAAATGTGGTGGTCGGTGTATGATACAGAAATCTGTCGCTTACAGATCGATTTCCCAGAACTCCTCAGTGCTGCAAGAAGACGAGATGGAAAAATCATTCAGTGACGCCGAGATTCGAACACCACGGAAAAAGACCCCCCAACTAGCTGAGGTTAGTAAGGGGTCTGAAAAAGTATAAACTGTTGTACTAGGGCAGTGATGGCGAACCTTTTAGAGACCGAGTGCCCAAACTGCAACCTAAAACCCACTTATGTATCGCAAAGTGCCAACACGTCAGGGGGCGGGGCTTATCACGACATGATTTTACTCCCGTCATCCAAAAAGCAGTCAGAATCTGCACCCTGTCTATTTTGAAACAGCCCTGCCCAATTCCGCCATATGTAAACATACCCCAGCGATAATAGTGACATACCCCAGCGGACCCCCAGCAGTAATAATGCCTCCCCCCAGTGGTCCCCCAGCAGTAATAATGCCGCCCCAGGGGTTCCCCCAGCGGTCCCCCTGCAGTCACAATGCCACCCCCAGCAATAATAATGCCCCCTACCCCCAAGCGGTTCTCCCAGTAGTAATAATGCCCCCCAGTGGTTCCCCCGGCATTTATAATGCCCCCCCAGCGATTCTCCCGGCATTAATAATGCCTCCCCTTCCACCCCCAGCTATTCTCCCGGCAGTCATAATGTCTGCCCCTAGCCCCACTTACTTACCCCTCCTCCTCATGGGAGCGTTGTTCCTCTTCTGCCTGATCCCAGGTGCACACTGATGGCAGTGTGCTGTTGGATGCCTCCTCCCCTGCTGTTGCGGAACCAAGTAGGAGACGTCGGGGGACGGGGGAGGAGGATCCCGGCTGCACACTGACGTCACAGTGTGCACCGGGATCAGCGCAGATAGCAACGCTGCGTGAATGTCGGCAGGGGAGCCGCGGCCCCTGCAGGCATTCACTAATGTGGTGAGCGGCAGATGTGACGCATGCCAGCAGGGAGGGCTCTGCATGCCGATTCTGGCACACATGCCATAGCTTCGGCACTACTGTATTAGGGTATTAATAAGAGCCGTTGTGTGGCCATGTATGGTGGTGAATAGGCATTGTCTCACAAGCCTTAGAATGGTAGTTAGGAAAATAGTGAATGTATGAAGCACACGTGGGGTAACCTAGGTGGTATGGGGGGCTTCTACAGAACTAAATGTACTTCTACCTTCTCAGGAAAGTGGTGCGACTCCAGAAAGTGAGAATCTGACCCTGTCTTCATCGGGAGCCATCGACCAGTCATCCTGCACAGGAACGCCGCTGTCCTCCACCATCACCTCTCCAGAAGGTCAGAGACGCTGCTTGTGTTCAATATTGTTACACAGTGAACAATATGTAAATGTTATTGCAATGGTGAATCCACCAGGGGTTCTACACATTGATTTTGTCTCCAGTCTCAAGGTCAGGTTTAGGTATTTTGCAACCCTACTTGGACAAATGCAAATTCAGGACTTCAGTGTACCAACAAATGACGTTGATTGACTTGGCAGTGCCATCATTGTAATGTTTGTGCTGGCTGTGGTGGTGTTGGCACTGTTTGACCACAAGGTGGCAGCTTCAATGTATTTATATCTTGTTGCCTTTTTATGTTGGCAGACTTACTTTCATATACCAGATATGACCACAAGATGTCACTGTTGCCATTTCGTTCTATAACCATTTACTTGTACTCCTCACCCACTCCATGCCCCTTGTCCTGTGCCCTTTACCTTTTCCACCACACAATGGTTTTCTCCCCTTTTTTGTCCCTGAACCCTTCCATTCTTTGGTTTATCCTCGATACTTCCTTGCTGTCTTCACTCTTTTATTTTTTTATGTTGTCCCTTTTTATTTTTCAATACTTTCTCCTTTGCCCTACTCCACCCTCATCTTTTGCGCAGACCCCTTGAGCAGTAGCCTGGCGCAGTCCGTAATGTCCATGGCCTCGTCCCACAGCCAGCAGTCCCAGCTCAGTACAGACACAGTCTCCTCCATGTCTGGGTCCTACACAGCAGGCGTAATGGAGGAAGAGGAAGGGGGGATTACACCGTCACCTCCTGTGGCCCCCAGTGGATCCCCCTCTGAGGAAGGAGAGGTGAGACCTGCATTGTTTGTTTTTTTTTAACCTATTGACTGTCTGTCATCACATTAGGTAATTAATTTCTCTCCTGTTTTAATAGCTGTCACCGGAGGGGCATTTTGTGACTGTGTCTGCGGATGAAATGGATGCAGAGGTACCAAACTACGGATTGTGCATAGATAAGAACTAAAGCTCAGGAGATGAGTTGGATCAGATGGAGGAGTCTTGGGGCCCATTTACACACAAAGATGATCGCTCGAAGATGGCTTTTGAGCGATCATTTTGCATAAACTACTAAATGGTACTAATGCCAATTAGTAGCTTATTAATGCATGTGAGCCGCCTGGAGCTATAGTCAGAGAACAGCTGGTGGTCTGTTCTCTGAATACATTCCCTTTGTTCTGCCGTGGGGCTGACAGCTGAGAGAATGTTATCAGCGCTCCCCGTGGAGAATACAGTGTGAAGTCCCTCCTATCAGCTCTTCTGGCGAACAATGGATTTTATGCCGAACATAAATTCATCGTTCGGCAGAAAAGTGAAAGATGGGCACATTTACACGCAACGATTATCGCTCAAAAGATGGCTGTTGAGTGATAATCGTTGTGTGTAAAAGGGCCTTTAGTTAAGGCCCTTTTACACAGACTGATTTTCGTTCAAACGAGCGAAAGTTAATGATAATCGTTCAGTCTAAACGCAATCAACAACCGCACAATAAATCATTCACTTTTCATTTGTAGTTCATCATCGTTGGCTCATTCACTTATCGTTCAGTTTAAATACCGTTCGCTCGGTCGCTCTCATTCACTAATAAAGTGAATGAGAACGATTTCCCGTTTGAATGAGCCAAAGATGTATCTGCCCGTAGAAGCGGACACCGCGAGCTCTGTTCATAAGTCTCCACTAATCGGCTCCCTTATTTGCATATTGCCCAGAGGAGCATGAATGGCCATGGTCTCCTCACTCACCTTCTAGGAACTCTCCCTAAGGAGAAAAGATGGCGTTCCTGACTCGCGTCACAGGCCTCTCGCTAGCCAAGCCAGAAACCTACTGCACACTGATGAGGGGCAAACACCCCGAAACCTCTGTGTATGGATTCTGGCTTTGCTTTCAATTCCTAGTCATTGTTACAAGGCTTGTATAAAGAGTCTAACTTGCAGGAATGCTGCCTTCCAATAGGTGGCACTGCAGAGTTATTGTTTCATCTCCCTTATTTGCATATTACCCAGAGGAGCATACATGGCCTTATAAGTCTCCTCACTCACTCGCCTTCTAGGTGCTCTCCCTAAAGAGAAAAGATAGCATTACTGACCCTAGTGCCAAACTGAAACTTTGTTGTTTTGTTTTTTTCTGTTTCTCTCTTAGGGAAATGTCACAGAGGAGGAATTTGCATCCCCGGAGGAGGACGATGGTAACACTCCCCACATTTACCCTACTGAATGTGTCTTGCTTGCATGTTACACACAGCTTACATGTCGCTTTGCAATCGTCAGCTTTGCCATCAGTATACAGTGCATTGCAAATCTTCATCTCATCCTGCCACCGTTTCCCATCATTCAGCATGTCCTTAGTCATTCCTGCATGGCATCTAAGCTGGTGTCCACAACTCTCTTCCTCTTCTTACTGTGCACACTAGATACCTTGGGCAGTTTGTCTTGTGCCCTACCCTGCCCACCTCTAACTTCCTTAACTCTGTTGCAGGGCAGAGGACTGGCAGAGAGTGTGACAATAACAATGCTGCTCACGTCACACTGCGGGACGCTCTGGACAATGTGCGGGGCTCTGAGGGCTGCCTGGCCGGTGAGTGGCTGCCTCCTGAACATGAACTCTCCTGCTGCCCATCTGTCTATAGTGATGGGTTTCACTGACTTACCAAAGCTGAACATACCCTGTAATGAATGTGATTAGGAAACATGCCCTCTCCTTGTCTTTCTCCAAATTCCGTTGTGACACCCTACGGTTTCTCTCTTCTTCTTCTTTTTTCGTTCTTCAGCTTTTCCTCCATGTATCACTCTCCACACCTTTCTTTTTTTTGGCTGGATGCCTCTTCTCATGGTACAGAACCATTTCTTTTAGTTACTCATCTTTTCCCTTTATTCTTTATGCTCCTTTCAACTCTAACAATCTCTTTGGCACTTAGATAAACCATAATTAGGAGACAGGACAGCTCTTCAAGAAGCTAACGCACCTGGTTTTTCGGAGAGAACCACAAATGGGACTCCCCTTTATACCTCAGAGCCAAGGCAATCCACACCAAGTATATGTCCCCAGTTATCAGAACCGTCACTGAGGTTCACAGAGGTCTTGGCATACAGTAAAGCGATTTGGAAAAAAGTGTAAAAACTTTGCACATGGTTGTATAGAATTAGCAAAATGCAAAGTGAAAGAACAAAACAGAAATCAAAGTCAATTCAAATATTTGGTGTGACCACCCTTTGGCTTCAAAACAGCATCAATTCTTCTAGGTACACTTGCACACAGTTTTTGAAGGAACTCGGCAGGGAGGTTGTTCCAGACATCTTGGAGAACTAAGCACAGATCTTCTGTGGATGTAGCTTGCTCAAATTCTTCTGTCTCTTCGTTTAATCCCAGAAAGACTCAATGCTGTTGAGATCAAGGCTCTGTTGGGGTTGTATCATCACTTCCTGGACTCCTTGTTCTTTACCCCGCAGACTGTTATTAATCCTTTAAGGCTGTAGACCCCCCCCCCCCCCCCTTTTTTTTTTCTCCCCACTTTCAAAAAATCTGAACTCTTTTTCACTTCTCTATCAACGTGGATGTATGAGAGTTTTTTTTTTTTTTGTGGTATTACTATGTAATGTTCTGAAAAACTTTAAAAAATTTAAAAGTGGAGAGAAATGGGGGAAAAAGTTCCCCCGCAGTTCTACCATCCTTGGGGGGAGGGAGGGTGTCTTGTTTCAACGGTGTATACACTGCAGCAAAAATGGCATGCTCCCTTTATTCTATGGGTCAGTACGATTGTGATGATACAAAAATTTATATTTGCACACACCTTCATCTATTCAGCGCAGTTCCATGCACCTTCTCAGAAATGTACGCCTGCCCCCTCCTGACAAGCCATGCCTACTCTTCACGAAAATGGCAAGGCTGACGCAGAAGGCTGAACAGCCACAACGTTTTTGTGCAAGCCTGCCTTGTGCCAAATCTTGTGACTTTTCTATGCCAGTTCTCTGATGTAAAGTCTACTTAAATGTCTACCGATGTCTTTCCTCTGCTGCCCTAAGTTTCTTTGGCTGACCACTGAGTCTACAGTCTTCAACATTGACCATTTCTTTGTGCCTCTTCAAAAGAGCCTGTACAGCACATCTTGAAATCCCAGTTTACGTTGACCTATTTGCCTGAGAAACCTTCCTGATGCAGTATAGACTACCTTGTGTCTTGTTGCTGTTCTCAGTCTTGCCATGGCGTGTGTCCTGGGATATGAAACTGTCTTCCACAACCTCACTTTTTTATAACAGAGTTTGGCAGTTCCTCAACCAGTTTGAAGCCTCCTACACAACTGTTTCTGCTTCAGTTAACCACAGTGTTTTAAGCTACTTATGAAAATAATGATCATTATCACTGATTAGTGTAATTGGTTAATCATACACCTGACTACACTTCTACAAAAACCATGACTTTGTGCAAGTGTACCTAGGAGAATTGATGCTGTTTTGAAGGTAAAGGGCGATCACACCAAATACTGATGTGATTTAGATTTCTCTTTTTGTCATTCACTTTGCATTTTGTTAATTGACAAAAATAGAACTATAAAAACTCTTAAGACTTCTTCTCTGTTTGACAGCATTCTTACTTTGTAGCGTTTTTTCCACACCTGCCCAAAACTTTTGTGCAGTACTGTATACACATAAAATCTTGCGCCCCATCCCCGTTTTGGCCTGGAAAAAGAAGGGGGGGGGGCACAAGTTAGGCCTCATGTCCACGGTAAAAAGATGATTTAAAACCCGCAGCGTTTTTCCTGCACGTGGATCCGCGCCCCATAGGGATGCATTGGGCACCCGCAGGTAGTTAAATACCTGTGGATGTCATTTTTCCCTTCAGGCGTGGATTGCGTGTGCGGGAAAAAAAAACGCGGCATGCTCCATTTTAGTGCGGGGCTCCCGCAAGCTTCTATGGAAGCTGTCCGGATCCGCGGAACACCCATACCTGAATTAAAACTTACCTGTCCGAACGCTGCTGATCTTCCCTCCGTCGCGGCCGGATCTTCTTTCTTCGGCCCGGCGGATGTACCCGGCGCATGCGCGCAGCACGCTGCCGGAATGCCGAGCACATCCGCCAGGCCAAAGAAAGAAGATCCGGCCGCGACGGAGGGAAGATCCGCAGCGTCCGGACAGGTAAGTTGAATCTTTTTTTTAGCCTCATGTCCGCCAGAAAGAAGGGACCCGCTGCGGGATTCTGCATGGAGAATCCGCGGCGGGCCTGATTTTCCCCGTGGACATGAGGCCTTAACTTCCAAAACGCGTTGTCATTCCTTCTCAGAAATGTTATCAATCCCCCTGTGACTGTTGCAGTAACACTCCTGGAGACCTTTGAAGTCTTGCGGTTTTGCATTGCATACATTACTGGCAGACCTGGATGGTTGTTTCCATTTCATTACCCCCTTTGCCAAGTAAGTTACCTCCTTTTAGGCCCATAGGATTGGGTGACCACCGTATAGTATACAACTCTGTGCGTTGTTTTTGCACATTTTTCCAAAATGCTTCTTTGGCACTTAGACTGCTTCCATTCTGCAGTATTCTGGTCAGTATTTGTAAGCCAAACCAGGAGTGGATCCAAAATAGAGAAGAGGGGCAACATTTTCATTCTAGTTTCTCTCTATAGGTTACATTTCTGTTTTTTGCATACAAATACTGCTGAGAAATATTGACCAAATACTACCTTGTGAAAGTGGCTTCACGGCTGGAAGACAAGTTATATGACCTCAGTCGAGCCAATCATTTCATCTGCCAGAGATCTCAGAAGTGGATTACAAATAATTCTCATAAAATGCTGGATATTTCTGAATATAAAGGGATTATTTTATTAGGTGCTATTGAACTGATCCGCTCCCTAATATATATAATGTCATTAAACTCTCTTTTTACAAGTTGGAGTGATTCTAAAGCCCCATTTACACGCAGCGATGATCGCTCAAAATTTGTTTAAGAGATAGTTTGATTGACAGTTTGAGCGATCATTTTGCATAAACTACTAATGGGCACTAATGCCCATTAGTAGCTTATTAGCTTCATTTGCATGTAAATGGGCCTCCCTTCGCTGTATGCAGATAACAGCGGGTGGTCTGTTGTCTGCATACAACTCCATTGTTCTCCTGCGGGGCAGCAGCTGAAAACAATGTTATCAGTGCTCCCGTGGAGAATGACAGCGTGCGGTCCCTGCCATCAGCTGGCCTGCTGAGCGATGGTTTTTATGCTGAACTAAAAATCAGCGTTTGGCCAAATCAAACGAATTTTCCGTGTAAATGGGGCTTTATGCGAAGCTGTCAGGGAATTTCTGTTGAGTCAATCAGGGACACTTCCAAGAATTTAAAGGCATCCTAAAACTAGAAATTAATCATAGAAATAAGCCACAAATAAACTTGCCGCACTGTATGTTAGTCTGCAATTTTTTTTTCTGCATATTTCTAAAATCAACTTTTAAAGATTTTGAAGATGTCACAAGTGTTAAAGGAGGTATCCGGACCGTAAATATTTATGACATCCTTAGGATAGGTCTTTGATGTTGGAATGGTGGGGTTCAACATCTGACACTCCTGCTGATCAGCTTGAAGGTGCTCAGATGACCGCTGTTGCCTCTATCCTATACCAGGCACCGTACCATAGATTTTGTAGTTGCAGTGCATGGCATAGTATTGCATCTCAGTCCCATTCACTTGGCTAAAGGTGCTTTCAGACGGAACAATTAGCATTGAAACAAGCGAAAGTGATGGATAATCGTTCAGTCTAAACACAAGCCAACAACTGAACAACAAACGAGAATAGTCCGTTTCTCACTTGTCATTCATTTTCTACAGGCATAAAAGTAATCGTTGGCCCGTTCACTTGCGTTTCGTTTAAACCGGGCTCGTTCAATCTTTCACATTCGCGAATGTGAAAAACTGAGTCAATGCTGAATCTGCTTGTCTAAACGGGCTGCATGATAGCGAAGGAGCTAGCGGTGACATCACCCGTTTGTTCACTCATGCAAACTACAGTCGACTCGTCTAAAAGAACCCTAAGCTGCGCAAAAGCTATATGACTGATAAATATAATGGCACAGGCCAAGAAAGAGGCTGTAATGCTTACTCGGGCACCGCGACCCTTTCAGACAGCTGATCGACAGGGTGTCAGGAGTCGGACTCCTACTGATTCAATAGGACAAGCCTGTAGTACTCTGAACAGCCATTGTAAATGATCATGCTCAATCATGCTTAGACGTGAGCATTGAAGAGGTTACGGCGTTTGAAGGGGTTGTAGTGCTCATGCAATCAGCTGATCGGCAGGGATCCCCAGTTATCCAGATATTGACGGTTTATCCTGATGATGGACCTAGCAGTATTTGAAGGCTGGACAGACCCTTTTAATGTTCTTGGCCACCTTTTTAGACACCAGTCGTGGGGGCGGCTCTTTTTACAGCCATTTGTTTTGAGACACAGGATTTTGAGAAGAACCGGAGCAATGGCCGTTCTCCTAGGAGACGTACTGAAGAATTCTTTAAATAGTTTGCAGTTTTGCATTCTGAAGACAGACTAAGATGAAAGGAGAGGATGATAAAATAAGTTTATCTAGAGGTCCTAACTTCTGGCTTTAACTCTTTGGTACCTGACACAAGTTTCCCTGCTCCCCTCCTGTTTGGATGGCCCAGTTCTATAAAAGGACTGGTCACAGATGCTGATCGGTACTTAAAGCCCTTTTAAAATGGCCAGTTTAAAGGGGTCTTCCCAGAATCGTATATTACCTATTAACATGATAGGGGATAACTTGTTGATCTGTGGGGGGGGGGGGGGGGTCCTACTGTTGGAACCCCTACTGGTCCCAAGAACCGGGGCGTTCAGTAATAAATGCGGTAGTAGCCACACATGGATGCAACTTCGCACTATTCATGTCAATGGCAACATTCCCATTGAAATGAATGGAGCGACGGCGGGCATGCACAGCCACTAACGCTAAAGTTACTATTCGATTCTTCGATTTAGTGATAATTCCTGGGATCCCCAGGATCTTGAGAACTGCACATTCAGAGACCCTTAGTGAATCCTGAGATCAATACAGCCCAAATTCCTCCTGAGAATGGACCTGTGCTGCACATATGTGACCATCGCTCCATTTGCTTCTATAGGACGGAGGAAGATTGCTGAGCACAACAATCTCCCTTTGACACCTAAAGATGAATGGAGCAATGGTCATACATGTGTACCAACTGCTCCATTCTCACGGGGGATTGGGGGCACACAGATCTTGGGATCAGTGTGGGTGCCAGCAGTTGTACCCCTACCAATCAGGAAGTTATTTCCTATTCACAGGGGGGATAACTTGCAGTTCTGGGAAAACAAGCTGATTGAAAATCTAAAACTCACAGAAAAAGTAGCCAAACATACATCACCTGATACTGCAGGGCAGGCCCAATCACCATATCCCCTAATAGCATGCAGACAGCCAGATTGCACTGAACTCTTAGCTCCCTCATATTGCAAACTAATGTGCAGCCGCTCAAGGGGTGACTGCAGACAACATAGTCTGCACATATGAACTGATACCAAGGATGCCAGCCATTGATAGGGGCGCCACACAATACAGGAATACAACCCCTACTGGCAAAGCAGTGGATTGCCCTGTATCAACACAGTGCCCCACACTAGCAGGGCATCCTGGGCTCCCCCAGCATCTATAGCACACTGCATGCAAAAAAAAACCCCACTGATAAATGTGGGTGTTAGTTTACGTGTTTTTGCCAAAATGCAAACTAACAGACCACGGTAAGGCCACCCCGCATATGTCAGAACCTACACTGTCTCACTAATAACTAGATAAAATCACAGGTGAGAGAAAAAATGCACAAAGGCATAAGGTTTTATTCACGCGAGTGTATATCAGCCGCCGTTTTCATGGCCGGCCGATATATGCTATCATCTGATGCATTGGATTCCAATGCATCAGATCAGATGGGCGTATTCCTGCGGCGCAAAAGTGGCCGGCCGGCCAATATAGCGCCAGGCACTTTTACGCTGACCAGGAAAGATGGTCTTGGAACTAGCTTTCTGGCCGAAATACGGTTGCGGCTGCATAGACTCTTATGGGAGCCTATGACATCTGCTGAAGACAGGAGGTGGGAGGGAGTTTAGCTGTGTAATTGCTAAACTCCCTCCTCCTTTTCTCCTCCACCACATCCCATTGCTGGCTGCCGACAAGGGACGGAGAGGGGGCAGGAGCTTGGCACACTAGCTCCTGTCCCACCTCCACCCCTTGCTAAGAGCCGGCGAGGGGGAGGAAAGGTAGACAGCTTAGCAGAGCTAAACTGTCTTCTCCCGTCCAACGTCATTGCGGGCTCAGCATATATGTATGCGCCGGGCCGTCTGAACGGGCGCACAAATGCTGGATTTGTGCGCTTGTTCACTCATTTTTACGTTGCGAGTGAACGTAAAAACGCCGATGGCCGGGAACTCTCAGAAAAAGAAGCCAAATTAGTGCAGACTAATCTGCAGCAACTCAACTGAACCCAAGATTGACTCTGCTGTCTGCAGTCAGCCCTCCCCAATCTTGAGTTGAGTTGAGTTGAGCGGCTGCACATTAGTTGGCACATAAACATTTAGCTCCCTCATATTGCAATCTGGCTTTCTGCATGCTACTAGGGGACGCGGTGATTGAATCTGCCCTGCAGTATTAGGTGATGCACATTTGGCTTCTTTTTCTGTGAGTTATGTCTTTGTACATATGTTTCTCTCACCTCTGCGATTAGATTGAGAATATAACAAGCAGATCAGAGCTGCTTTAAATGGCAATTAGCTTGCAAATGAGCATTTGCATGATTGTTAGCTGATCACTTATTTGCCCATGTAAAGGGTCCTTTAGACACAAAATAGGCTGATTTTAGTAGTACCTGTACCCTGCAGGGGAGCATTGGGGAACTTATTAGAAATAAGGGGGAACGCTCCAATAAGTGGATGACTGCTGGTAATTCTAAATCTCATAAAGCCTGAATCCTCTTCTTCTTTTCTTTTATCTTCCTCTTGCCTTTGGTTTATCTCCTCACCTCTCTCCATTCCTTTCCATCTAACAGCATTAGGATGGGGCTATGTCTTAATTATTCCATGCTGTTTGGCGGATGGTTTTTATGGCAGTTTAACCCGTTTTATCTGTAAAAGCCATACCACAAGAATCGTACCTTTTTACAAAACTGCAACAAATTCATGGTGAAACCGTATGGAGTAGCAGTTTTCCGCCACGATGCCATCGCACTTCGGCCACTGTGTGACCTGACCATCACTCTAATATCTTTTTCTCCACCGGCACATTTGTTTTTAATCCCAGTCGCTTGTATAGACTTCATCACACTCGTCCTCCTCTCCCTATCAGTTCCATCCAGTTGTTTCTACGCCATGTTTGTCTGTTTCCTGTCTTATGTTCTCGTTCTCACCTGTCACTTAATTGCTGTAAAAGTTCATGTTCACTACGTGTCAGCTGTGCTCACTGCTTTCTGCTCCGCTTGATTGTTGCTATCTACTGGTCCCCCGCTGCAGCCCGGTTGCCCATGAGCATGCCCATAAGGTTGCAGCTCTTCTCCAGGGCTACTAATCTGCTTAGAGGCACCCGACCTGAGTGGCTTCAGCTGCATGATGTAAAAACTTGGCAAGGCCACTCTATGCACATTATGGATGGCATTATAATCGCCATATTTTGAGCAATTTTTGTATGTTTTTGGGGATGCAATATACTGTAGTTATAGCATTATAATCCCTTTTCCTGGCGCTCTCCTAAATAAAGGATGTCATTTACCCTTTTCAGCTTTAGGATATCTATGGCACTGCTTGGGTTATTCCATAAACTAGAACATCTGTCCTAATGCCTACTATGGGAACTGCACATGATCAGCTCGAGAAGAGCAATGTAACCAGCATGGGCCCTATTAATGCCCTGAGCCTAAAGAGCTACTCCCAGAGTAAGCATGGGATTTGGGAGAGAAGAAATGTGTGACCATAACAAACAAGCCCATATTCACCTCTCCCTGCTCCCCACTATGGCCAGTGCCTATGATGTATTGTTTTACAGGCTGCTGCAGCCTGTGTATGATGTGCCACAGGCTGCTACAGCCAGTGACAATGCTCAGAGTTATCAGTGACTGCAGCAGCCTGTGACATCCCATACAAGAGCTGCTGCAGCCTGTAAATAATATGCCACAATGGAGACCAGGAACTGCGGCGATGGTCCTAATGGGGAGCAGGGATAGGTGAGTATGGGCTTGTTTACTATTTTTACACATATGTTGGCTCCTAGATCAAGAAGGGGTTTAATAATAATTTTTTTTCACCCGGTAACAAGTAGTGTGATTCACCTGTTAGATTTTTTAGTGAGCTTTAAAAAGTTGTGGGCCTTTTACACGGAACAACAGGGGTGTAGCTAAAGGCTCATGGGCCCAGGTGCAAAAGTTTATCCTGGGGCCCCCCAACTTCTCAACCCCTTAACGCAGAGGAGTAACTTGAAGCTCCCGGACCCCAATGCAAAACCTGTAACAGGGCCCCAACTATAATCTTTATTCATAGTACTGGGCTCCCTATATGGAGAAGAGAGGCCTTATGGGCCCCCTAAGACTCCTGGGCCCGGGTGCACCTGCATCCTCTGCATCCCCTCCCAAAAATAAGTTGCTCACAGGGTGCCACTAATAGAACTTTTACAGGCCAGCAGTACTCTGCAGAGGAACCTGTCAGCTAGTGATCAATTTCTGTGGCCTTACCACCAAAGGGAGGATTATACCATGCTCCTCAAAATAATAGTTGGGGGTCCTAAATGAGGGCTTTCCCTCTCTTAATCCAGAATGTCCTAATGACTTAAAAATGTGTTAACTCACTTTAATAGCAGTCAGATTCTCCGTGGTAATTGGCTTTTTTTTGGTCATCTGCTATGGACAATGCAGCGGGTGGGTACCGTCCTAACAGCCTTGAGGTTCAGTGACCTGGGGTGAGATTAGTTGTATTTGGTTCCTGACGCCATGATGCGGATGGAGCTTGCTGCTGTGTCCTGCCACATATACTCTGACCTAACTCTTGTGTGATGATGTTTTTTTGTTTCTACATTTGTTGCCCATTTGCCTTTTTTTCCTCTTTTCTGCTTCAATCTCCTCTTCTCTACCCGTCTTGTTGTTTCCTTCTCTACCGCCCATCCGCAGTGGCTGTTCCGGACCCCCAACCCATACCGATTGAAGATTAGGTATGAAAGTCTGGCACTGCAGAAAGCTGCTCCATCATTGCCATTAACAAATAACCCTCCGTAAATCTGCTGCTTTCTCAATTTTTTTATGGTCTTAGTAGGTGGAAGACATTAGTTCCTCAACCTTCCCAACCTTAATCGTGCCAGGCCTCTTGGCTTTACTGAGTCTGTAGACGCCATGATCTGCTGTAGTCAATATATAGAGCTACTTCTGTCCTTTTTTGCTCTGCTTCCCTTTTGTATATAGAATTTATGTCTCATCACGTGGTCCTATTTTTTATTTTTTTTTTCTTGCATCCCCGCTTCGGTCTTCCATTTGACTAGTCTGTTCCTATTTCATTCCATTGTGTCTCATTGCTTAACTTCTCTCTCATTCATTTACGTCTTTTCTGGGCAGAAACCAATAATTCTTCTCCCTTCCTCCGGTTCCCAGATGCCTGTTACCCTGGTACTCCGAGCCACAGAAGAAGACATCCATACCACACGTCGGACACTTGCATCTCTCTACAGGAGGTGGGAGACAGACAAGGTCGGCTGGGTGCTCAGGACGTGTGATGACGACGATGACTCTTCTCTAAGGGATCCGCTGCTATCCTATGGACACTTCTTCCCACCAGTCACTGAGAGAGACACTCGCCTCCATAAAGTCACTCAGGACACCTCACTCTTTATACCTGGTGCCGGCTGTCTACCCTCAGTCACCTTGTTTTAACACCTCACCTCTTGAGTAGGTTGATGTGTACATTTTGCTGCCTCTTCAAGGTGCAGTGGTACTGGTCACTGTATATCTAGTCCTATTGTATATAGCCTGTGTATACATTTGCAAAAGAGGAAAGGTGCACTAAGCTGTTTTAGGTCGTAACACACACACGTACTTGTTTCATGGTAGGGAGCTAGCAATATATCTGTTCTGTGTACAATTGTGGTGATTGGCACTGCCCGCTGCAGCACTTTTTGTGGAGTGAAAGCTAGCGCCCTCTGTACTTGCCAGGAACGAGAAATGCCCATCGTGCAGCTAAGGAGGCTCGGAGCTGTCCTTTCTAAGATCAGTACTGTATCTATTTATCTACTGGATTACTAAGAGCGAAGCTTAATTTAATGTATATGGAGGTATTTGGTGCCGGCGACATGAAGGTGCGGACAGGCTGTGTCACTGTTTGTACAAGGATGGTTCAGTATTGTACAGTTGAGGATCCGTCTAGCTCTGCCACATACTGTATGATATGCGATAGCTGGTACCACCTACCTATAAGGTACTGTAATGATACTTGTGTATAATACCACTAGTATTTATATTCTAGCGCTATTTTTTTCCTTTTTCCATGACTGTCCTCTTCCAACCACCTATCCTACAAAAAAAAAAAAGCTTCATGCCCCTCCCGACAAGCCTTTAGCTGCTTTGTGTATATGTGGTAACAGAAGTTTTTTGCTAAGTATTGTTCTTCCCAAAGCACTTTTTCTGGTAACTCCTGTTTCTGTATGTAAAAACGAGGTTTGTGAGTAGAGGACTGTGTTCCTCCATGTGTCTCTATACATAACCAATAAGGGAGATGGAATAGTACCTCCACAGTGCCACCTAGTGGAAGGCAGCAATCCCTAAAGTCAACGTTACGGATATAAAGAACCGCGCTCCAACTCGTTAGAAGAATGTAGAAAATATCAAAGAATGGGACTTACCTGGTGCCAGGTGGGATAGCCCTGTTTGGGGTTACCCACCGACACCTCCACGTCCCAGTCGGCATGTAGAATAAATAATCCGATAGGTTCCTTATGGATGGTCCCTCCAATCCCGGTGGAAATGCGGGAGAGCTGGCCCGGTTTGGTCGTATGCCTGGTGTCAGGACCGACAATGGTATGCAAATTCAAGTTTTTATTTATTTGGATCTAAAGTCAACGTTAGACTCTTTTTACAAGCCTTGTAACAATGACCAGGAATTGATACAAGGCTTGTATAAAGAGTCTAACATTGACTTTAGGCATTGCTGCCAGTAGGTGGCACTGTGGAGGTATTGTTCCATAGAGGAACATGAATGGCCTTTTGAGTCTCCTCACTCACCATCTAGGTGCTAGATAGCGTTTCTGATCCTCCGTACATAACAGTCATAGGATATCAGTCCGTCCATATACCCCTCACCACCCTAAAGCTCTAATCAATCAACGACAAAGGGCATTTACCAACAATATGGTATATTTAAACCATGACACGGCCACCCATATGGATAAGCCGCTGTGCCTGTATAAACCGTGAAAGGATTGCGGACCCTCATTGTACAGATTGGCCGGGGTCCAACATACAGAATCTCATCCTAATTGCTGTAACCACATTTTACATTTAACACTAGCGCAATTAGCAGAGGCAGAAACTGCACAGAGTATTTAGAGCCACAACTAATGTAGTAATTGCAGATGCATTGGGACAGATTTACTGATCCTGTCTGATAATTGACTTTGTTACTAAAAAGTACCTTCAGTTTACAATCGGTCAAATCTGTGCTCAGAAAGGTTTTTGGAGCACACGGCGATGATGGATTGTTTGCCGCTATATCGTTCATAGAGGGGAGCGCCATGCAAATGTATTTGCAGGTTGTTCCGATATGACTTTACGCTGAACTACTGTCGATCAACCAGAGACCTTTTTTTTTTTTTTTTGGTAAGCTGAAACAAAACGACTAGTGACCTGTCCCTCTGGTGGTAGTCATGTTTACACTCTTTCGAGTACTTAGTCGGCTGATTTAATCATCTCAAGTAAAGGTACCAGGAAGCTTAAAAATGTACCAAATGTATCCCAGTGGCTAATGTCAAATGATCAGTCTGGCAACTCTTTAGGCACTTCTGTCTAACTTTTTAGCACCTGTTTGGCGTATTTTGTACATGTTATTGCATATTCGCTACACCCCAAGAGGAGATCACACAATAACCTGATTTAGCTTCAGCATAAAATCACGCAAGATATGGGGTAACACATGCCGGAACAAGGCAACGGGCAGCAGACTAGGCCAGTTTTGCCCTCTTTGCATGAGACGCCATGATGGTAGTACGGAGTACTCTGTTTAGCTGCTTTATCTACACATTCTCCATTCTATTCAATGTTTACATGGCCAGTGTGGACTGCAGTATTTTGTATATATGTGTTTTAATCTGTTTATTTGCTACTTTTTTGCCTCATGTCCACTAGATATTCCTTGCACGTTTCTTTCACCTTGTGCTTTTGCCTTTTTTTTCTCTTGTTTATTCTACCTCAGCCCGTCCTTTGAACTTCTTCTATGGCTACCTTTCAATTTTTCTTTTCTGTTTAATATTCTAGTCCGTTAGTAGACCGCTGTAACCACATGCAGATGGGCCCAGCTATACTCCCAGTACTGGCCTGCATAACTGATGAAAGCATGCCTACATGGGAATCCCGGTCATCGTTGGGCGCCAACATTTCATATTCTGATCACATGTTAATTTAGGGGTTTTATGGAAAATTGTAACATGTCAATGGGCCTCAAGACTCGCTCAGTATTCATCCTCTGTTATTCTGTATTGCAATTAGAATATTTGTCAATTAAGGCAACAAAGTTGGTCGGGTCTTATTAGAAAGGGTGGTAGAAATGGCAGGAAAAAAAATCTGCCAATTTGGCCCTGGCCCAACTTCTAACAACATTATTTCTCCTTGTCTATATAGTGCCAACATATTCAGTGGCACTGCCCATGGATTGTAATCACTCACTCAGTACCTGGTGCCAGTGTGTCTCAATTTTAATTTTTCCTCCATCACAAACACAGTTAACCCTTTGCAATCCAATCCAATTTCCTAGGGGGCTTTCTCTTTCTTCCATTATACAATGGCGCCATCTGCTGGCTAGAGCCAGTACTGCGGTATGCGACATGCTGGAGAGGCCCCCGACAAAAGAGCGGCCAGTAATATACAGTAAGAATACCCTCCTGGACGTCTTCCGACATCGGAGCTGTACATTCTTCAATTAGAATGTCTTTAGACGTCAGACAGTGGATTGGAAAGGGTTAAAGGTTTTCTTCAGAATATATTTCTTATACTCGGCCCTCTTACACGGAATGATTCTTGTTCAATTTCTCACTATATCAGCCAAAACTGAATGATAATGGTTCAGTGTAAACGCTGCCAGCGACGAGCAACGAATGATAATTCATTTTCTTACCGTTCCTTGTTCAGTTTATGATGGCATAAAAATCAAACAACGATCGGCCCATGTAAACAGGCAGTCCGTCTATGAATGACTGCCTGTTTACTGTGAATGGAGGCCGGAAGAGATCTGCGGCGCGCTTTACCTCCATTAGCTAAATGATTATCACTCCCGTGTGAAAGCAAAGGAGTTATAATCGTAGGTACGACTGTCAGGTGCTTCCAGGTTTTTCCAGGCAAAAATCTATGGGAACTGAAGCCAACTATTAAGCTATATTCAAACGGGGGAGCACAATATTAGGAAATCCAGCCCAAGATCGCGCTTGTCAATGTGCGTTTTACCCGCGGATGTCAGATCAGCAAGTGCTGCTCATTGATTTCAATGGGAACATCACATGGCACTTGCGTGCACATCGTATGGCATGTGATGTGTCGGACTATCGTATTGAAATCAATAGGCGATGCGTTCAGAGGGACTAAAAGCTTTTATTTGGGGGGGAAACCGCTGCAGAAGTGTAATAGCCACTTCAGCTCCCATTGATTGCAATAGGCATGAAGCCAGCTAGGGCACTTCACCTCTCCTCCATCACCAGCGGGCCAGGTGTTCGCCCGGGATTCTGAGCGGTGGGTCCCCGGCGATGAACTATTAATGACTTATCTTGAGGATAGACAATCAATAGTTTTTGCCAGAGAACCCCTTTAAACATCCTACAATCATCCCATCTAAAAGACTCCCTTACTGTTGAAGTGTGAGGGAGGGGAGATTTACTGATTTGAATGGCCTTGCAATGTTTACTTCAGTAGGCGTCTGAGGAAAAGATTTTTTTACAGCCTAAGCCCCCTTCAAGAATAAGTTCACAAAATATAAGATGTATTCTTGAGAATTGCTCTAAATGAAAAACTCCTGGCTGCCTGTAGTCCCCACTAGAGGGAGCTAACAACATGCAGCTTTATTGGGTTCAGTGTAAAAAAAAAAAAAAAAAAATTACTATGCAGCAAGCTCCCTCTAGTGGTGACTGCGGCAGCCAGAATGATCTCATTTGAAGCTATGACTTGGAGCTTGTGACAAAAAATTGCTCACCAGCAACTATACAGATATATCAAGAAATGAAACACAGAATTTTGGATCTTTTTTAACTTCTAAAGTGACATTAGCTGTACCCCTCTTTTTTTGTGTGTGTATTGCCATACATCTTCTGATTATGGATATACATCCCAAAATCGCCCCTATAATTTTCAAACCTATTTCACCCTGCAATAAGCCCGTGCACACTAACATTTGTGTAACCCTTTCACGACTTACAACATGATGGTACATCATAGGTTGTAATATGGTGAGAAAAAGCTAAGAATTAAAAAAAAAATAGTAGTAAATCATTAAAATATATAAAATTGATATTCCTGCAATCATCTGACCCATAGAAGAAAGTGAATATACCCTTTTTACTGTACTTCTGCATGCCGTAAAAATAAAACCCAAAAAACGATGGCGCTGCTGTTTTTTTTTTTTTTTTCTTCTTCTATTTCAGTCCACCTGATAAAGATTTTTTTTTTATTATACATTTTATGGTTCATTTTTAAACAATACCATTAAAAAATACAACTTGTCCTGCCAAAAACAAGTCCCCTCCTGGCTGTCAATAGAAAGATTAAAAAAAGTTCTAGATCTTCAATGGCGGGAATAAAAAAAAACAAACTGAAAATCGTTAGGGGTTAATCCAGCTGTGAAAAGTCGTCAACGTTTGTAAATTCTCCTTGGTTTTAAATCTTACACTTAAAGGACACCACAAGCTCATTTATGTCCCTTCTGTAAAATATTCCTAGGACTACGTTACCTTAGAGAATCATTAACTGCTTGTTACATATTAGAAGGAAGCAGATGATTGATTTATGACCTCATGGATGATTGGTCAGTGGTGACCAATCAACAGATTGAGAGGAGAGCAGGAGATCTTTATGTTAGGCCACCAGATTTCACTGCAGTAGTGGGGAAGGTGCCTTGTCAATAGGTTCATGTATCTTGGCCCCCATCACTACTCATTGACTTATTAGATAGGGACTTGTGATTCTCAAGTAGTGCTGCTATCTGTCGGAGTGTGCGAGATCCATAATATATACTTAATTGCAAGACAAAGTGGAGGAGAAGCGCCGTCGTGTATGAAGACCTAAGTGTCGCTGAGGAGCAAACGTAATTGACATCTGTAGCTGCTATCGCTACTATGGAGGCAGCAAAACATCTAAAGAATGCATAGAAAAGAATCCCAGCAGTGTCTTGGACACCAAATGTACGTCCCGTTGGCTCCGCAGAGAGTAGACCCCACACAAACAAAATTTGACTACTTCTTCTGCCCTCTGGAAATCCACTAAGATTTTGTTGTGCCCCTGTTTCTGCACCCATACTACTGTCTTCATGTTAGCAGATGACATAGTTTTGGTGGGCGCTTAATGGTGGAACCTGTCACCAGTTATGGTCTCGTAGAAGAGCCGTTGAGTCCGGGGGGGGGGGGGGGGGGGTGAGTTTTCGGTGCGGTATTTATGCCTGCCTATTTTCCTACAAAGCTGTCTTTCCGGTGCGTATGCTCAAGGAGTCTGCTTTATCCATGAAGGAGTATGTAGCATTGTGGCCGGACTGTAGGGGAATGAGGCGGCAAAGCCATACTACATGCATGCTGAAGACTCCTTGAGTGCATGTACGTGGGTACTCAAGGAGTCTGCTCTATTCATCTTCATGGGAAAATAGGGAGGCATAAGCCCGGATGACTCGCAGCACCCTCTCACATGAGCCCATACCTTCTGTTTTTATGGGGCTCATAGCTGCTGACAGCTTCCCTTTTTTTAAAGGGGTTATCCTTTTTAAAAATGGCTGCAAATGTAATAAAATAAAAAAAAAAACAGTACTCGCCCATTCTCTGCCCAGATGTCCCAGTGCTCACTCCACCGTGCTGCTCATGATCTTTTGCTGCAGCGGTCAAATGCTGTCTGCATGGATACAAATCAGTGACTGCAGCGGTCATGTGTCCATAGAACTGGCATCACTGATCAATAGTGGAAGCCATGATGCCAGGAACACAGCACGTGTCCGCTGCGGCAGTAGAAAACATCAGTGCTGGAGCAGTGGGGCAGAAACCGGGTGAGCACTGTTTTTGTGTTTTTTTTCTTCTTTTTTTTAACCACATTTTTAGCTATTTTTATGTATTTATTTTTAACCCTATAACTCCAGCATGTGTCTTATAATATAGGCGCAGGATTGGCATTTCCAACTTTTGGCGTGATTGACTAAGTAAACTAAAGGAGTTTCGACCCTTAAATGAGGACCTCAGTCCCCTTGAACTGCTAATCCTTGCTGTGCGACCAAGTACTTATGTATATTTCAGAAGAGCGAGAATGCAATTTTCTAACTGCTGTATACTAGTAGAATACAAAGGCAAAAGCAACCTAGTCTTAGCTTACGGACACGCATATCTTTGTCAGGCGCTGCATTAACTGATATACAGTATGTATGTTACCATCTGATGTGTTGTGAAGACACAGCCAGGGAAACATATATGCCTACATATATATGCCCTGCATATCACTGTATTCATACTATAAGCCATCAGTTGTATACCACTGTGTTTTCTATATATACACAAGCCTAGCCGCTGACCACATGATCCCACAGTGTGTATACCCACTTAGGTCTGTACATAAATATGTGAAATAGAGCAATATACATGTATGTACTATCCAGGACATCTGTGTACGGATTGGAGCAGGTCGTACGTCCTATCTTTCTATGCACATGTGATAATACGATGAATATACTCCGGAGATCACTCTGCTGACCTTCTCTCGTGCTGCAGCGTCTTTCTCGCAAGGGTTGTTACACCTGCCTTCCTCTCTTCACTTTTGTATCAATGCAATATCTAAGTGTATGTACGGCCTTGCATGATTACACAGATGAATAAACTGTAAATCTCTTAATTTCTGGACTGCGTGTGGACTCTTAATACTTTACTATGCAGGCAACAGGGGGCAGATTTATTCAGATCTCAACTTTTTGTATTTTACAGCTTATCACAACACCGGAATGACCAAATAGTCATGTTGTGGTGTGATGATGCACGGAGGCCTTGGTCAGCACATTCATGTCCCTGTAGACGGGACTGCCTAAAATACATATTCTGTCTAGATCTTACTCTTGCCTATAACCTCACATGCTTCGGCTTTATGAGCGACCCCACAGCTGAGCCCCTTGGTTCAACAGCATTGTATAGGAACTTGTAATGGCAGATGTAATGTGCTGATGACCATGAGATCTTGTGGTTTTAGTCCTTTACAGACCACAAGTCCCATTAATGGTTCTTCTGTTCTCCTGAAAGCGACTGTGGAGTCCTTAACAGAGCGGTATTCGATTAAAAACATGACTGTACTATACGGTACACAGCTGCAATACAAGACACGACCTTTGGTCAAGAGTGGCGCTGTTATGACGTAGAATATTGTCTATAATTTAGGAACTCTACTTGGGCAGGTGAGCGTTACAAAAAACGTGTGTCTTAAAATCAAAATCATTTCTAGACAACATGTACAATGGCAGAGTTAAATATCTCGTTGTAAAGAAGAAGCGCCAACGTACCTGCCAACGAGAGTCTGACCTCGGTATGACGCTATCGGATAAGGTAATAGCGCCGCCATACTTGGGCACAAAAATCACTGTTTCGCGGCTAAATCTGACTGTAGCTCTGGACTTCGCTGTTCTATCCCGTTGTGTGAGGTGCCGTTTGATTCGTCTCAGTGACTTCTACAAGTATACAATGACAAAAAGCAGTTTGTGAACATTTGATAAACTTGTGGTGTGAAAAACTCTTCTTGTGCAAGATATCGCAACATGTGGCTAATAAATGGCTTAAAAATTATCAAAAAGGCGTTAGAGGATGGAGCGTCAACATCCAAGAGGCTTATCGGGAGTGTCTCAAATTTAAGGAGACCGAGCGGTGTGAGGCGAGTTCTGCATTACTGGAGCCCCAGCCGAGCACATTTACTGCCCCAGTGGTGTGGCCGGAGTTATTTGGAACTCTATGGACGTGGATACTAATCCCCCTGGTGATGATGAAGAGGCTCTGGTGCCGTTACCACAAATATACAAGAGAAGCAGTGATTACAGATTCGTCTTGGAGACGTTGGGATGTATATACACACAACCCATCTCCGATTTGGAAATTCTGCTGTTCAAGGGAAGGATGGCTTACTAGGAGGCTTGCAAAGATTATTGAAAACTTGATAGTCTTTACACAAGTGCCCATCATACTTGTTGGAGATTTCAGTAACGATGCCAAACTGAATTTACACACTTTAAAGTTCATGAAAACTTTCTAATCTAGATTATCGGCCCATGGAGTCTGGGGGGTACAACTATAGATTGAACTTTCGCCCATAATATAAACGCCGATCTCTTACCATATGTATGTTACTTCCCATATCGCAGAAAAAGAATTGCACATGAGTGCACAGACTGGGGCTTATTTACTAATACTTTCCAAAAGTTGGAAGACTGTTGTCTAGGCTTAGTTTGCAAATGTATTACAGTATCTCTGCTGAATGATGGGCTCATCAAAGCTTTTATGCCAGTTTTTGGTGTTTAAAAAAAAAAAAAAAAAAAGTCTCACATTTTTGACCAGTAAATTGAAGTTCGGGAAGAGAAGAGTCCCAGATCCAAACAACAAAGTCAACCATAGATCCGGTATGCTTAAAAAATCAGGATACAGAAACCAGCAGTGACAGTAAAGACATTTCTATAAGAACAGCAATCAAAGACAAGTTGAAAATAAGCCACAGGGGGGCCCCGTACAGCCCACCCTCCGGCACCACCTCGGAGTTTTCCAACTAAGGCATCTTTCACATGGCTGAGAAAATCGCAACGCACAAATATGAGCCCCAATCACGGCATGCTCTACCTTTGTGCATTGTTGAGAACACCGCCATTGTTTTCAATGGAACAGTAAAACATATCGCACGGCGGGCGATGCAAGGTTTCTCATTGAAAACAATGTACGTTTTACTTTTACTGTTTTTTAACTATAGGGACACACGTTAGCAGGCAACACATTATCTATGTGTTCCCTGCTGTCCCCACATACAGACCACTGATAACAGTGACAACTGTGGTGTATTGGTAAACCCATTATATTACTGTTAGCTGTAATCTGTAGTCACAGACATACAGAGAGGATGCATATCCTCTCCGCATGCCTGCAAGCCTCTGTATACAGAGGGACTTGCATTCGGGGGTTTAATTCAGACTAATCCCATGCTGCAGGAAAGCCTGTGAACCATGGATCCCTGCAGCACAGGATGGATCAGCTGTCACAGTAAGCAACACTGGGAGCAGGTCCTGAAGTTACTTACTTTGACAGCTGATCGCTTCCTGATACATGTAATGGGTTAAAGTAACTGCTTCTGATCCAGGTGCCATTATCAGGATCTGAATCAATCTCCTGACCATGTTCACACGCAGATCAGAGACGGACATGTTAGTTACAGCCAAAGTTGGAAGTTCCTTGCTCAGAAAAGGAGCAGCAGCTCAGCAAACTGGCACACTGCTGGCTGCCATATGTTTACATGAGATGGTCAGGAAGGGACTTATGACATGCAATATTAACTTTTATGGCATATCAACTAGCTATAAATGTATGAGAATTGGTGGTACCTATGGCACTGTAATGGATGTTATTTAATAAGAAACTTCAGGACCGAAGTCTCTATTAAAGAACACTTCAGACTTGCTTTTAAATGTCGACTGGTCAATGACACATGAATTTGGAGCATATCCCTGTGACACATATGCTGCGCCAGCACTAGTGCTCCACAAGACATGGCTAGACACAATCCCCATGGCTCCATATTAGAGACCAATCGCTACTTCGGTTACAATGCATGTCTATGGATACAAAAATTGAAGTGTTTTCCTTCCGTTTTAGGGGCTCCCACAATGGAACAGCTAGATGGAAACAAAAACACTAGTGTGAATTCAGTCTAATCTGGCAGCAAAATTACAACCAGATGCAACTCCTTCACTGCTTTTACATTAGAAATCATAAATAAACCTCAATGAGGGGAAGGTTAATTAGTCTTTAAAATAATTTTACTGTAAGGGAAACGAAACTACCCTACATGCTACGCTGGGAAACAGATCTCGGCATCTCCCTGTCACTACCACCTTGGCATCACTGCTGCACTTCTATCACAAAAGGTAGTCACCAAGTAACCCTTGCAGAATCGTCAATTAAAATCCTACACAGAACATATATAGTACCTATAATAAAACATAAATATTCCCCTTTGACCTCCCCGAATTGCTTTAGGGGATGTAACAGCCCGGGCACGATAACCCACATCTGGTGGACCTGCCCACGAGTGGCCAGGCTATGGAAAGAAGTATCCAGACTTGTTTCAGGGGTTCTGGACAAGGTGTTCCGCCCGGTGGCATCTGTCTGTCTACTAGCTGACAAGCCTTTAGGCTATAACAATCAACAACATAAACTCTCTCAACAGATATGTATGGCAACGAGAATCTATATTGCATCCCAATGGATGAAACCCACTCTCCCTCTAGAACCGATAACTGCTAGGGTATCAAGAATGATGCTCTACGAGAAATTAACAGCCATGAGAGAAGATAACATGGAACTATTTTTAAAGACCTGGAGACCCTGGGCGGAATACCTGGAAATTCCAGGCCTGGCCAGACCCCTTAGTGCATAAAAGGAAGAAAAGCAAGAAAGGAATAACCCCACAGCCTAAGGACAGAGGTAACCTTTAGAAAAAAACAACTCCACAGAGAACAAATGCCCTGGCAAAAAAAACTTAGGAAGAGAGACCGATCAATCTCAAGAACAGGGGCACGTACTTAAAGGGGTTGTCCCGCGCCGAAACGGGGTTTTTTTTTTTTCAACCCCCCCCCCGGTTCGGCGCGAGACAACCCCGATGCAGGGACGTAAAGAAAGCTTACCGGAGCGCTTACCTTAATCCCCGCGCTCCGGTGACTTCTATACTTACCGGTGAAGATGGCCGCCGGGATCCTCTTCCTCCGTGGACCGCAGCTCTTCTGTGCGGTCCATTGCCGATTCCAGCCTCCTGATTGGCTGGAATCGGCACGTGACTGGGCGGAGCTACACGGAGTCGGCATCCTGCACGAGAGGCTCCATAGAAGACAGCAGAAGACCCGGACTGCGCAAGCGCGGCTAATTTGGCCATCGGAGGCCGAAAATTAGTCGGCACCATGGAGACGAGGACGCCAGCAACGGAGCAGGTAAGTAAAAAACTTTTTATAACTTCTGTATGGCTCATAATTAATGCACAATGTATATTACAAAGTGCATTAATATGGCCATACAGAAGTGTATAGACCCACTTGCTGCCGCGGGACAACCCCTTTAAGTAAAAGGGTAAAGACATACTGCAACATAAGGTATGATAAGCGAGAGGGGGAAGGGATGGAAGGGAGGGGGGAGAGACAACTCACAAACAAAACAAACTCACAAACACGATCAGCCATCGTGGACTCACAAATGTTCATTTTGTTTAACAAATGTTATGTCATTTTCAAATACATGTAAACTTGCTATGTACCAGAGAACTCACAATTATTCTCAAAAAAAAAAAAAAAAAAGTTTTACATTTTGATCAGAAACCTGTTATATAAGACCCCCTGCGTGGGGATATTTCAGAATATATCTTACTGTTAAAATTGAAAACTTAATAAAATACTTTGAGACAAAAAAAAAATAAAAATATTTTACTGTATATTTTAATCTGGCCACAATGGGATGTCTGGTGTCACATTATCAAATATTCTGGATTATGGGGCAGTGACAGAGAAGTATCAAACTAACTTGTAAGAGAGAAGAACTGCCAGGAACATTTTCCGGCTACGCTCAATTTGTTGCAGCATCCTCTTTACCTGCAGTGAAGGTTTATCCCCATGAGATGGCGCACTGCTGCACTTTGTATGAAAGGAATACATCAGCTCTTTCTTCCTTCATATTCCTAATACTCAAAAAAGAAAACTTTGACAATAAGACGAAAAAAGTCCCCTGAAGACCATACCCTACTCTTTAGACATGAGTACCGCCCGAAGGAATCTCTGTTCCTGAGCTACTGGGTATGGAAAAACAATATTTGCTCCTCCATATACTACGGAAGGACACTGGGTTTTTGGAGATACATTGGGGTTTACTTACACACTACTGGAAATGCAACTAAATAATCAAACCATACACGCAGAACTGGGATGAGAAGAGCGGATGAGAGAAGAGAGTCAGAATATACTGTACAGGTATACCTATATACTATGCTGTATTCTGACCATCCCATCATTTATCACCTATAGATGAATGGTCACTGTGGGGTCATCCTTTGGTACCCACAGGGGTCATGAGAACAGCATACCCCGAGTCCCCCTACTGAGTTGCACACATGCGTGACTATAGCTCCATACACTGTCTATGGAGATAGCTGAGCCATTAGCTTGGCTATACCCCTCAGTGACATAGAAGTAGATGAAACTGTGGGGACACATGCGCACCACCGCTCCATTCTCCTGGGGAACTCTGGGTGCGCTATTTTCATGATCCATAGAGGTCTAGGCGATGAGCTCCTCAGTGATCATACATTTATTACCTATCCACATTCATACCCAGAAGATGAATTAGAGGCAGACCTCCATGCCGAAGGCAAACTATGAACAGCTTTAGGCCGGCTTTACATTGGCGTATGCATTTTTGCGCATGCCTCAGAGTAAGGTGACTAGATTTTCCCAGGGTCAAAGCAGAACGAAGGGGTGTGGTCAGGGGCGGGGCTTATGACACATGATTTTACCTCCATCATCATAAAAAGTACAGGGCCATTTAAAAAAAAAAAGGGAGAAACTATACCATTGCTGTGGATTAGTACTAGAAATTAGCCGCGTACTCCCAGCTGATTTCATGCTATGCGGCGCTCCCCCTCACCTCCTCCGAAGGCTTCCCGCTGTCAGCTCTTCATGGCTTCTGGTCCCCAGCAGTGCCGCACCTGACTAGGCTGCTGGGAACCAGAAGCCAGGGAGCACTGACAGCAGAAAGCCTTCGGAGGAGGTGAGGGGGATTACCAGTCAAAGTCCGCACCAATGGTGCAGATTTTTAATGTTTTTTGGATGCAGAAATGCTGCGTAATTTGCCGCGGAAATTTCCGCTGTGGACATTGCACAGCATGTCCGACATGTGTAAACATACCCTAAGTCAGCTTGAGGTATGCTGCCACGTGCAGAGTGGCCTCAGTAGTTATAGTTACCCCCCACAATAGCGCAAGTAGTAATAGTGACCCCCCTGAAACCCATATATTTACCCTTCTACCAATGTACTACAACACCCAGACACATGGAAATACCTAGTCAGTTACTACGCATGAGGTATTGGGTTGTATTTTGGCCAGAATATACAAGCCAACAAGCCCACGTCGTCTTGTGAGTCCCTACTCTAACAAGGCAACAAAAAAACCAAAAGGGAGTCCTGCCTAAAAGTAGGGCGGTCGTCCCAATAGGGACGGCTATATATTGGAACCTAGGGACCTGGCTCACCCTAGATGGAAACAGGCAGGAACACAAGACAAGTGAAAAGCAACACACACTGAACAGGACAGCTAATGTCTGAACCCCTACAAACAGACACTGAACACATAACTGTTCATACCAACAGACAGGGGAATCCCACGCAGAACTCCATGCATGCAGCAACACCAAAGGAGAACATGCATGACTCCACGTGCCAGCGGTCTGAGATGGAATGTGATAAATGACAAATGAATAAACGACCAGAACCTTTTAGTAAGAAGGGCTGTTATTTATGTGCAGCAGACCGGTGGTGATTGGCTGGCTTGAGACCTCCACACCCAGGCAGCTCAATCATCCAACATGTGCAGAAATGTGCTCCTGGAAACCCACAGAACTACAGGTCCCAGGAGAACACCGTGGCAGACACATGTTAGTGTCAGTGTATGTAATTCCTGGACTTCAGTATAGTAGTGTATTAGAAAGCCCATGAGGTCAGCCAGAGGTTGAGCCTTTTAGGCCACCGTGGTTGGCAGACCCGAAGGCTAAATCCAAGCTTCTGGATGCCATAGCAACCCACGAGGACCCCACAATCACATTGCAGGGTTCCAATGGGTGACAGAGGGAGCCCCCTCTCTTTGCCCTCCTCCTACAGGCAAAATGGAATGAAATGGAGGTGGATTGAAAATGAAGACCTTCCACTTCAATACATTTCTATGGGCTTGAAAATGGAAACATTTTCTTTCCATTTTGCTGTTCCCACGTCGAAATAGCAAAGCAGGAATGAAAACACAAGTGTGAACAAGCCCTTATTACTACATTCATTTATAACACGACAAAGCATTGTCTACTATTTCAATACATTTCTTCAGACAAACGTGTTTTTTCTTCATCCGAGAAAAGATAGGACCTGTCTAGAGATGAGCGAGCATACTCGGTAAGGCGATATACTCAAGAGAGCATCGCCTTTTTCGAGTACCTGCTGGCTTGTCTCTGAAGATTCAGGGAGGCTGCGGGGTCGGGGGCGGCGCAGGGCAGCGAAGGGGAGCGTGAGAGAGATCCCTCTCTCCCTCCCGATCCCCTCTGCAACCCCCCGCTCACCCACGCGGCCCCCCCCCCCCGAATCTTCAGATACTAGCCAGCAGGTACTCGAAAAAGGCGATGCTCTCTCGAGTATATCACCTTACCGAGTATGCTCGCTCATCTCTAGACCTGTCCCATTTATGTCCGCCTTAAGGCAAAAGCTGCCTATACTTCTATGGCAGCTCCAAAAAAGGGATGGGGGGTAAGGGGGTGAGTTACCCTGCGTACAACGGAGGGAAAAGAAGACAGCTGGCCCTAATTTGGTATTTAATTGCCATTCTATTCCACAGAAAGGATGTTGCACACAAGTGTGTGAACTGGCATTTCGATTGCATATAAAACCCCCAATCTATCTGCTGGCACGGTTGTATCAGCCTGTTTCTTGCCATCTCCCAACCTCGTTCATACAAAAATATGTTCCGTAGGGACGAACGTATTTACACATACGCTCATCTGAATAGGCCCTGAAACCGCCCTAAGGCTAATTTCACATGCGTTTTTTCAGGAGTAGTTTCAATGAGGTTTATAACCGCATCTCAAGCACCTCATCTGAAGACATCTTGACGTTTCTATGTTGTCTAGCTGATCGGAAAATTCTCTGAGAGCCGTGATAAAAAATGAAACCTACTTAAGGAGGCTGGAGCTGGCTTATTCTCCAAGTAAAGCTGCCTATGCACATAACAGCCACTTTCCCATCTCCCCCCAGTCTAGGCCAACCATGCATGTTTAATTCAACAGAAAAGCGGAGTAAACTGCTGCCAGAAATCGGTGCTTTTGGCCGACATTAAGCTCTCAATGGGGTTGGAGCATTCTTACCTTTGTATGAGGCTCTGTGATTTCTGCTGACCATGCTTTTGTCCCACCAGGACCGCCGCATTATTGGTCTGATACAGACAGGACAGCTGAAGATGGAGATTCAGAAGCAACACCTGACGGAGTCTCATCCAGTGTCATTACCGAAGACAGCAGCTGAAGTAGTCTCTATTGAAAAGTGATGCAGAATCCTCTATTAGTTGTTTAGTTGGAAGGGGGCTGAACAATGGCAGAATTATATGTAACACGGGCTGTGAACAAAAGCTTTGTCCCTGCCTATAAAGGTAGATTTGAGAGACATGGACGTGTATGCTGGGGGCCCGAAACACAGGATCCTTGTTTTCAGAGCAGGCAGCAGGCCGACTAGACCCAACTTAGCAGGAGAGGACATTCTTGCAGTAAAATATGGTTGCTGATGGTCACCTTAGAATTTTGCACTATGGGGGGAATTTATTAAGGCACTTGCACCAGTTTTCTGGCCTGAAAGAAGTAGGAAATTTTGCCTTATGCCTTTCTTATGCAAAAATGTGTGGCTTTTTAGATTTGACGCCACACTCAACACTTTTTAAACGTGCTTAATGGGAGGGGCATGCCCAACAAATTTTGTATAATTTGCGCCAGAAACTAGTGTCAACTATACTGCAAGTCTACACCAGCTGATTTGCTTTACTATTGCATGGGCTGGGAAAATTGCGCCAAATTAGAGTGCTTTCACGCGTGGAGGAAAAATCCACCACAAAATCCACTTGTCCTACAATTTTGATGCAAATTGGCAAAATTCGGGCAAAATTTGCAGCAAATCTGCATCAATATCCACACATGCATCATGATGATTTTGCTGTAGATTCGTCTGTGGTGAATTTTTCGCCATGTATGAAAGCACCCTTAGATCTCCCGCACACTTGTGTTTTTCTTGCACGTTTTTTTTCCACGCGATTTTGCTGCGTTTTTTAAACACGAAAGTCAATGAGACTTTTATAATGAAAGTCAATTGAAATCAATGGTTTCGTTTCGGCCCGTTAGATCGCTGTGATTTTCACGGCTGCATAATGGGACAAAATAACGCCCACCTGTTTAAGCCCTGAATGCGATTTTGATACTGCTGGCATAATTAAGCCATTTCAATTATGCATCAAAATCTGCAGATTAGACATCTGGATTTTGGGGTAGATTTTTCCACACAGTGGCATAGTCCAGTAGTGTGAAAGAGCCCTTAAGAGATGAGCACTTCTTAATAAATTAGATGCATCTTACTCCAGCAGGTTTTAGATTAAGTCCTCCGACACACTTATCATATGTCCAAGTTGAATCCGAGAGGTTTGGCCGCAACTCAAATTGGACACCACACTGACACCTGCCCATGTGCTGTCCAATAAATGGACAGCCTGCACATTCACATGCATTTGCATGCCCTAATTCTCATCTGTGACACATGCAAGAATAGGACACACGATAATTTTTTTTTTACGGCTGTGTGCTTAGCCCTAATAGGCAATAATGGGTCCGTGTTCTGTCCGTGAATTAACAAGTCATGCTAGACTAATCTAATTTACTTCTATGACAGAATCACCAACTGGGTTGATCAGGGAAATGCAGTGGATATAGTAGATCTTGACTTTAGTAAAGCATTTGACAAAGTATCTCGTGCCATACTTACTTAGAAAATGATCAAATATGAGATTGACAAGGCAACTGTTAGGTGGATTCACAACTGGCTGAGTGATCGTACTCAAAGAGTGATCATAAAAGGCTGAACATTCAAGTAAAAGAATGTATCAAGTGGGGTACCACAAGGCTCTGTCTTAGGGTGCATTCCCACGAACGTATATCGGCTCGGTTTTCACGCCGAGCCGATATACGTTGTCCTCGTGTGCAGGGGGAGGGGAGGATGGAAGAGCCAGGAGCAGAAACTGAGCTCCCACCCCTCTCTGCCTCCTCTCCGCCCCTCTGCACTATTTGCAATAAGGAGAGGCGGGGTGGGGCTAATTCTCGGAACTGATCTGGAGGAGGGAATTGATGGGAAACTGATTAAATTTGCCAACGACACAAAGCTAGGAGGGATAGCTCATACTAGGGAAAAGAGAGTATTCAAAAAGATATAGAAAAGCTTGAACAGTGGGCGATGACTAACAGGATGGTATTTAAGAAGGAGAAATGCAAAGTCCTACATGTGGGCAAGAAAAATGAAAAAATGTTAAGAAGGCTGAACTTTTAAATTCCTATTTTGTATCTGTTTTCTCTCAGAAAGTAAATGTAACATCAACCGATCTTCCATGTGCTATTGGGGGAATAAAAGAATGAAGGCTATCTATAAGCAGAGAGATGGTGAGGGAACACTTAGCTAACTTAAATGAATTCAGGTCTCTAGGTCCGGATGAATTACATCCTAGGGTATTGAAGGAAGCAGCAGAAGTATACTGTGTCCAGTTCTGGGCACCCAAATTTTAAAAAGACATAGACAAACTGGAGCAAGTTCAGAGAAGAGTTACCAAGATGGTGAGCGGTCTACAAATCATGTCCTATGAGGAACGGTTAAAGGATCTAGGAATGTTTAGCTTGCAAAAAAGGCTGAGAGGAGACTTAATAGCGGTCTACAACTATCTGAAGGGCTGTCACACTGCGGAGGGATCAGCCCTATTCTCATTTGCACAAAGAAAGACTAGAAGCAACGGAAAGGGAGGAGACAGATTAGATATTAGGGAAAACTTTCTGACAGTGAGGGGGATCAATGAGTGGAACAGGTTACCACGGGATGTGGTGAGTTCTCCTTCAATGGAAGTCTTCAAACAGACGCTGGACAGACATCTGTTGATTTAGTGATCCTGGACTGAGCAGGGGGTTGGACCCGATGACCCTGGAGGTCCCTTCCAACTCTACCATTCTATGATTAAAATACGCTAGTGTACTGGATGCTTTAGACCGACATGTGAAATATAGTAACATAGTATGTTAGGCTGAAAAAAGAAAGATGTCCATCTAATTCAGGCTATTCCTCCCTCACCCCCCAATGTTGATACAGGGGAAGGCAAAAAAAAAAACTTAATGAGGTAGAAGCCAATTTTTCTCATTTAAGGGGGAAAAAAATCCTTCCTGACTCCAGGTCTGGCAATCAGAATAATTACTGGTCCACCAACCTGTCTGAAATAATTAGTGACTATAACATATAATATTGTAATGCTCAAGAGAGGTGTCCAGGCCCCTCTTAAACTCTTTTATCAACTTCGCCATCACCACGTCCTCAGGCAAAAAGTTCCATAGTCTCACTGCTCTCACAGTAAAGAACCCCCTTCTATGTTGGTATAGAAACCTTCTTTCTTCTAGATGTAGAGGGCACCGCCTTGTTACAGCAGTCACAGTCCTGCGTATAAATAGATTGTGAGAGAGATCTCTGTATTGTCCCATAATATATAAACACACATAAACACCAATCTTTAAAAATCTGGGCCTAAGTCGTTACAATGGGACTTGATGTCAGTTTTGTGAGACACAAGTCACAAACGTTTTTCTCCTCATAGAAATTAATGGAAGTGTTATGGTGGTTTCACACATGCTTTGGGAATTATGCTTTCCTGCTCCATTCGGATGGATGGATGGTCAGTTCAGTTTCCGCTCAGCTGCCCCACTTTTGCATGGAAGAAAATTTGCTGCATGCAGTGCTTTTTCTTCCAGAATTTTGGGCTGGGTCTGTAACGGAACCTCTGACCGGCGGTTCCAACGCTGATGTGAAATCGGTCTTACTTTACTCTCTTATGTAACTGTGCCCATTTCTATTGATTTCTGTGGAGAGCGCAAATCACAAAACAATTGAAGATTGCAAAGTGGACCCAAGTGCAACTACCCATTGACTGACTGCACATGCAGCTAGAACAGACGTGCAATGTGTGGCAGGAGCATCTAGCTATAATGTAAATGTGGCAGCACAGTAAAATTCAATGGAAGTTGCGCCTGCAGTAAACCAGGCTGCGGCAATACGGACAGCGTGATCTGCTTCCAGCGCTCTCTGTACTGACCGCGGTGCCGGGAATCAGTTGATAGGCGGGGATCCGGAGCTGCAGCCCCCCACTGATCATCCATTGATGACCTATCCTGAGGATCATCCATCGAAAAAAAATCCCTGGACAGCCCCTTAATGAAAAGTTCTACAACTTTCTCTATAACTTTGTGCTTCATTTCCGTACTATTTTTATGATGTATGCGTTTGCTGCCAATGAATGAAACCAATAAACCTTATATATACGGTCCTGCTGGGATCAGGGATGCTTCTATTAACTTTTCCAAGCCATTATTCTGGTAAGTTCCAGATCTAGTCATAGTGTACTCATTTTAATTTCCATCTTACACCTCTGTATTTGTTCCTTAGGTGACGGTCCTCCTCTAAAAAGGAAATGTGGGGGGGGGGGAGTGACAGTTTCACTGGCAGTAACAGCTAGGCTGGGGTCTACCTTTTGCATGTTTGTAACAAAGTGCAAAGGCTCATGGGATGCACCACTGTATGGATTTTGTATTTAAAATATATATATTTTGCAGAAACAATGGACATATGTTTGTCTCAGTTGTTTTAAAGGAAATGTCTGATAATCTCAGATTGTCTTTTTCACATGGTCAAAATGGGTTGTCTAGTTTAGAACATTTTCCCTATTAGAGTATTATAAATTAAAGGGCTTTTCTTAACCCTATTTGGTGGAAGAGGAGATCTGTTCTTCTATTTACTTTAGCGACAGCAGTCATGTCGGTTGTTTACCAATGTGACTGCTGCAGCCAATAGGAGGCCGGATAGGAACATCATCAGTGATATCCCATAAACCTGCCTTGAGACTTCCACATTAGAAGCCCCTGTGACAGGTTTACAAGACACCAACAGGGCTTCTCGTCGTCACCTGTCAGATGCTGTGGTCCAGGACCACCAAAGTGGTTGCCCGGCACTATGGCGAGTATATTGATTTTATATAGTTTTGCGCAAAGGGGGCCCAAAAACTATCTTAAAAAGAAAACCTCAGAAACCACTTTAATTGAAAATTTTCTAATTCAGGACCCTCATTTATTAAGGCCCATTTAGACAACGATTATTGCTCAAAAGCAGTCTTTTAAACGATAACCGTTGCGCCTAAACACCTGCCCATGGTGAACTGTTCGTTCATCGCTCACTTCCAGTTTTCTAGAAATGAGCGATGAATCTTATCAGCAGTGCAGGCTGATATCTCAGCCAGCAGGGCTGATAAGATTCTCTCAGCTGGTATCCTGCTGGCAATTCTCAGCGGGAAACCAGCTGAAAGCACGGAGAACAATGCAGCTGTATACAGAAGTCAGTGTTCCAGCTGTCTTCTGTATACCCCTCTCGGAGCTCTCACCTGGATACCAGCTGAAATCTCTGAGAAGAAAGGAGCTGTATACGGAAGACAGCGATTCAGCTGTCTTCTGCATACTCCGCTCGGAGGGCTCAGCTGTATACCAGCTAAGCGCTCCGAAAACACAGCAGCTGTATACAGAAGACAGCGCTCCCGCTGTCTTCTGTATACATAGGGAGCCTTCATTTACACACTAATAAGCTCTTAAGTAGCTAATTAGCTACTTAAGAGCTTATGCAAAGTGAACGCTCAAAACTGTCACTCAAACTGCTGTTTGAGCGAATTTTGAGCGATCATCTCACCATGTAAATGCACACAACGATTATCGCTCAAAAGATTGCTTTTGAGCGAATTTTGAGCGATAATCGTTGGGTCTAAATGGGCCTTTAGCCAGAGCAGATGCAAAGACCATGTCTCTCTGAAGTGCCCAGCATATCCATGTGCTACATGGACAGCCTACCAATACTATGTAACACAAGTCTTTTTGGAAGACCCAGCATATCCATATGTTATATGGACAGCCTACTGATACTATGTAATACATTTCTCCTGCTGTGGCCCTGCTCGGTTCCCCATGGATTACAAATGATCACTGGGGATCCGGACAGTACAAGATTGACGTTATTGTCATTGTCCACAATTATAATATTTTTAGTTGTTTTTGTAGCATTACATTGCAGAGCAGTGGAATACTAAAAAAAGTGAAATGAGTTTGCATAAACCATGTCTAACAACTGCTGCTACGCAAAACTGTCCATATTTAAACAAATCATTTAATTGGGTGTATTTCTGTCATAGCTTTAGTTACATAGGAGTGATGCATTCTCCTGCTATACCGCATGTGTTAACATACACTTCAGGATTCATTGCCAAGGGTATAGGTAAGTGGGCTGGCGGAGCACGTTCCCAGGGTGCCACAGGCAGCGAGTCTCCTTCCCTTCCAGGCCCACACAGTGTGCATTCCAGGCCGCTTTTACGCTGACAGGAAAAGATAGGTCTAGACCTATCTTTTGCCGGAATATGCCAGCCTCTCCCACAGACTCCTATGGGAGCCTATGAGAGCTGCCAGAAAAGGGAGGTGGGAGAGAGTTTAGCAGGAGCTCTGCTAAAGTCCCTGACCCTTCCTCCCCCCCTCTCCACCCCTTGCCGGCGGCCGGGAAAAGGAGGGGGAGGGATGGGGTGGGAGATTAGCACTCTAGCTCTGCTAAGCTCCCGCCCCATCCCCTTGCCGGCAGCCGGCAAGGGGCGGAGAGGGCGTGAGAGTTTACCACACTAGATCTGCCCCTTTCCGCCCCCTCCCGTTGCCGGCAGCTGGCAAGGGATGGAGAGGGGGAGGGAGTTTAGCAGAGCTAAACTGTTGAGATGGGCTGTGTTTTTGGTGCGTAAACTCTCTCTCCCTGCCTAATGGTATTCCGGGCTGTGGCGTATACACGTCGCACCCAGGCTGTCTGAATGGGCATTAAAACGGGAGATGCAGTGCCCATGTGAAGGAGTCCTAAATGGTGCAGATTTGGCTGGGTTTTAATTTGCGAATCAGCTGTGGAATTTAGCCCATGTATTTCAAAGGTTGAATTTCATACGGCATAAAGCTGTAGTAAATAAACATGCTGCGGATTCATTGTGTATCATGGGAAGGAGATTTTTTTAATCCCCCTCCACATGGCTTGTATTGTTATTGATGCGGATATTCAACAGCAATTCCACTTGTGAAAATTCCGCAGCATTTCCGAACCGTGTGAAGGCGGCCAAAACCATAAATCATATGTTTACATCTTCCAAGATTGAAAATTGCAATTTTAGTAATTCTCAATATTAACCTGGGCTCACATCAGAGCATCATGCGGGCTACGAGATATACATACGTGGCATGCAGTCCGTATGCAATGTCATTGCATACGGGCTGCGGGCCGCCCATCGCCATGTACTATCTTGGCGTGTATGCACTTATGATTAGGTACTCTATCTATACGAAACCAGTTAGTTACATTCTATCATGTTTCTTCAGCTTTTACCAATAATTGCTATATTTATAATGGCCTTTTATAGTCATCAGCAGTCCCCAATATAGAAATCAGGCCTATAAGAAGACTGTGCAGTGACTTCTCAGTGCACCATAATGTAATCAGACTAGCTGGAGACATCTCACAATACAAGCAAGAGTGTATAGTTCATGTAGCTGCTATGAGGCCCATGAGAAGGGGACCAGCTCCGACTAAACCTATCCCCCTTCTCTATGTGCTCTGTGAGTCTGTACAGACCCCTCTCCACAATCACAGCCAACAAGTGAAGGGGAATGGACCACAGGCATGAGATAACTGGTGGAAGAACAATAGCAAATATCTCCATTTGGGTTGGCTGAAACGGCTTGGTAATTTGATAATGGGATCAGAGATAAGTGGCTACCAGACACTTATGATGCCACTTATTTTTGTAGAAACAATAGGATTATAAGGGTTAAAATCCATCCTGTTGATCCCTGTTACCAAAACAGCACATCAGGGGATGGTCTGCACTACATGGTGCTTTCCTCTTCTAGAAGAGAAGAAACTGCAGTAAGGATCAAGATCTTCTGTGCTAGGATGGTACAAACCAGTACAAAATTCGACGATGTTGCAATGGATTCCCCTCTCTGCGCCACTATATAATAATTATTGTATAAAAGTGTGATTATTAGATGTGGTCACCCATTATGGGATAGTCTTCTTGACCTCTACATGGTGCCTTCCTCTTCTCGAAGAGTAGAAATGGTAATAAGGATCAAGACCTGTGCTGGGATGGTACGAACCAGTATAAGATTCCACTAGGATGTTGCAATGGATTCCCCTCTCTGCCCCACTATAGAAATAGTACTGTATAAATGTATATAGAGTGTCATTATTAGATATGGTCACCCATCAGGGAATGGTCTACTTGACCACTAGCAGAGAATAAACAGCAGCAAGGATCAAAATCTTCTGTGTTGGGACAGTACGAACCGGTACAAGATTCCACTAGGATGTTACAATGGATTCCCCTCTCTGCACCACTATAGAAATAGTATTGTATTATTGTATATAAAGTGTCATCATTAGATGTGGTAACCCATTAAGGGATGGTCTGTTTGACCACTACATGGGAGTAAGGATCAAAACCTTCTGTGCTGGGATGGGATGAACCTGTGAAAGATTCCACTAGGATGTTGCAATGGATTCCCCTCTCTGCGCAACTATATAAATAGTATTGTATAAATGTATATAAAGTGTCATCATTAGATGTGGTCACTCATTAGGGGATAGTCTGCTTGACCACTACATGGTGCCTTCCTCTTCTAGAACAGTAGAAACAGCAGCAAGGATCAAGACCTTCTGTGGTGGGACGGTACAAACCAGTACGAGATTCCACTAGGATGTTACAATGGATTCCCCTCTCTGTGCCACTATATAATTATTATTGTATAAATATATACAGAGTGTCATTATTAGATGTGGTCACCCATCAGGGAATGGTCTACTCGACTACTAGAAGAGAAGAAACAGCAGTGAGGATCAAAATCTTCCATGTTGGGACGGTACGAACCGGTACAAGATTCCACTAGAATGTTACAATGGATTCCCCTCTCTGCACCACTATATAAATAGTATTGTATAAATGTATATAAAGTGTCATCATTTCATCATTAAATGTGGTAACACATAAAGGGATGGTCTGTTTGATCACTACATGGTGCCTTCCTCTTCTAGAAGAGAAAAAACGGCAGAAAGGATCAAGACCTTCTGTGCTGGGATGGGATGAACCAGTACATGATTTCACTAGGATGTTGCAATGGATTCCCCTCTCTGCACAACTATATAAATAGTATTGTATAGATGTATATAAAGTGTCATCATTAGATGTGGTAACCCATTAAGGGATAGTCTGTTTGACCACTACATGGTGCCTTCCTCTTCTAGAGGAGAAGAAATGGCAGTAAGGATCAAGACCTTCTCTGCTGGGATGGGACGAACCAGTACACGTTTCTACTAGGATGTTGCAATGGATTCCCCTCTCTGCACCACTATATAATTATTATTGTATAAATGTATATAGTGTCATTATTAGATGTGGTCACCCATCAGGCGATGGTCTACATGACCACTAGAAGAGAAGACACAGTGGTGAGGATCATTATCTTCTGTGTCGGGATGGTACAAACCAGTACAAGATTCCACTAGAATGTAACAATGGATTCCCATCTCTGCACCACAATATAAATAGTATTGTACAGATGTATATAAAGTGTCATCATAAAATGTGGTCACCCATTAAGGAATGGTCTGTTTGACCACTACTTGGTGCCTTTGTCCTCTAGTAGAGAAGAAATAGCAGTAGGGATCAAGACCTTCTGTGCTGGGATGGGACCAACCAGTACAAGATTCCACTAGGATGTTACAATGGATTCCCCTCTCTGCGCCACTATAGAAATAGTATTGTATAGATGTGGTCACATGGAGGACCACATTAGACCTAGGTCCTAAATTTTCACTTCTTGTCGTCAGCCACTCGGGGAAGCCAATGATTATACTACTGTGGTACAGAACAGCCTGGAAATGGTTAATCCCTGCTGTCCATTCAAGTCTTCTACTGTTTGCTTTCGTGAAATGCAAACTGTGAAAACACACAAGCAAGAAGGAAGCAGGATCTGTTTTAACGTACAGCGAAACCTGCTCCCTTGCTGGTTTGTACACCAGGACAGAAGACGCCTGTGATGTCTGTATCTCCCATGTAAGGTCAGATAAGTGTTTGGGATGAATTATGCTAAATATTCTAACCATACTTGCAAACGCAGCATCATTTCCCCAAAATGCAGGAATCCCTCTATTACCTGAAGCTGGTTATGCTCAGCAATGGAGGTCCACTTAAATGTATACAAGTAGCCAACACAGAGATCCCCATATTCACAGGGTGCCTCGGATATGCATTGCGCATGTTTACTTCAATGGGGAGAAGGGAATATCCCACTGCCAGACACTGCTGAAGCAGCTCATCCCTCAGGGAAACAAAGAGGCAGGAAGAACAAGTGACTGGAATGGGCAATTTCAATTGATTGCTGGCTGACCATTGGTTGGAAATTTGGCGCAGATTATTATTTTTAAAGCACCATTGATTCTAGGGTGTTGTATATATAAGAAGGGTTTCAGTATATAAAGAAAACAATAATAAACATGAATATATGAGTGACTGACTGAGGGCTCATTTCACACAAGCGTATATCGACCGCCTTTTTTTACGGCTGGCCAATATATGGTACGATCTGATGCATTGAATTCCAATGCATCAGATCACATGGCCGTATACCTGTGGCGTAAAAGCGCCCGGCGGCCAATATATCACCGGGCGCTTTCACGCCATGCCAAAAAGATAGTCCTGGAACTATCTTTCTGCCCGAAATACATCAGCCGCTGCATGGGTCCGGAGAAGGGAGGTGGGAGGGAGTTTAGCAGCGTGACTGCTAAATTCCCTTCCTCTTCTTTCTTCCCCTCCGACTGATTGCAATAGGAGGGGGTGGGGCGGAGCGGAGCTGAGCTCAGCACCTCCCATTTTGGCTTAGCCCCGCTCCCGTCACGCTTTTACAAAAAGCTGGAGGGAAAAAGAGCTGGCGGGGGGGAGGGAAGGGGAGGCAACGGCATTGCAGCCTGGGTGTATATGCGCCAGGGCCCGTGCTGTTTACGCGTTTTTACGGCACCGGCGGGCGCACATAAAAACGCCTATGGCCGTGTGGAATGGGCCTGCTACAAAGAGAGAAAGAACCCTCCGGAAGAGGATTTACAATACATATAGTAACATAGTATGTAAGGCCGAAAAAAAAAATATGTCCATCCAGTTCAGCCTATTACCCCCAAACGTTGATCCTGAGGCAGGAAAAGGAAACTCAATGGAGGTAGAAGCCAACTTTCCACATTTAAGGGAAAAAAGATCCTTCCCAACTCCAATCTGGCAATCATAATAATCCCTGGATCAACAACCTTTCCGAAGTAATTAGTGATCATAACATGTAATACTCAAGAAAAGCATCCAGGCCCCTCTTACACTCTTTCATTGAGTTCGTTATCACCACATCCTCAGGCAGAAAGTTCTATAGTCTCACTGCTTTTACAGTAAAGAACCTCCTAAAAGGGAAGGAGGAAGGAGATAGATAGTACATGAGGGTAGAAGGTGTTCATATGGTAGCATAATGGTAGCACAGTCATTGCATGTTGTAAGCTTTTCTGAGAAGCTGTTTTCAGGTTGCTTTTGGTTTTCAAAGGCGGGGGAGAGTCTAATTGTTTAGGGACGATTATGTGAGAAGTGGAAAGCAGAGAAGGAGGTTTTGTGAGGACCAGAGATTACATATGGGGGCGTAGAGGGAGATTAGGTTGGAGATATATGGAAGGGACAGGTTGTGGATGGCCTCATATGTCATTGATAACATTCTGAGCTATATTATTTGGACAATGGGTAGCCAGTAGAGGGATTGGTGCAGGGGAGCAGCAGGGCCGGAGGTGAAGGTAAATTAGTCGGGCAGCACCATTGAGGGTAAATTGGAGGGGCGCAAGAGTGTTGAATAAGAGGCCATAGAACAGGATGCTACAGTAGTCTAGGCAGGAGATGATGTGGGCATGCACCAACATTTTTGTTGACAACAAATTTGGGATATTTTTTTGAGTTGGAGGTGGCAAGGGTTTAGATATATTCTTTGATAGACAGAACAGAATGAAAGGTTATACCAAGGTAGTAGACGTTTGAGTCTGGGTAAAGTATAGCATCATAGACTGAAATTGATAGGTCTGGAGGGCCGGGGGTGTTGATTGAAAGATTATGAATTCTGCTTTCTTCATGTAGAGTTTTAGAAAGCATATCACGATAGACACTCTTTAATTCTGGATAGCAGAAAGGTCGGAAAGGTATGTGAGTGTCATCAGCGTAGAGATAATACTGAAACCAATGGGATTCTATGAGCTGTCCTAGGCTGAAGATATAGGCGGAAAAGAGTATGGGTCCGAGGACAGACCCTTGAAGGACACCATTGGAGAGGACGAGATGAGGAGGTGGTATGAATAAGGGTCACAAAATGTTCAGCTGGAAATGTATGAGGAGATCCAGACAAGAGCAAAATCTTTGATGTGAATGCACAAGAAAATTTGTAACTTGGTTGACTGTGTCAAATGCAAAGGCCAGGTCAGAAAGATAAGCGCAGAGTACTATTGTGAGGCTTTGGCAGTCAGCAGAGCATTAATGACATTGGTTAGGCAGTTTCAGTAGAGTAGTGGAGTTGGAAAACAGATTGGAGTTGGTTAAGGAAGAAGCTTGATGAGAGGAGGGAGAACAGTTCAAGATGCACATGTTCAAGGAGTTTTGAGTCAAATGGGAGCGATGAGATGGAGCGATACTTGAGACTGGTCGAGGGATGACTTCTTGAAGATGGATGTGATGGTTGCACGTTTAAAAGATGAAGTGAAGATACTGGTGGTTAGTAATAGGTTGAAGAAATGGCTTAGTGTTAGGATGAACACAGTGGGAAGGTTGGGGATGAGATAGAATTGGGTCAAGAGCACAGGCGGTGAGTTGAGACTTGAAGAGTAGGCTAGAAAACATTCATTGGTAATGGTGGAGAAAAACATTATGAAAAGGATGAGCGGGATGTAGAGGGTTTGTGGGGAATGTAGGTTTAAGCTTTCTCGGATGTTGATTTTGTGTTTAAAATACATGGCAAAGTCCTTAACTGAGATTACAAATGTGGGATGGATCACTGGAGGAAGCAGAAGGTACTTAAAAAACAGCTTAAGGTCACAAAACAGTTACGATATGACAGTAGCAAAGAAGTTCTAATTTGCAGACCTGAGTACAGACTTTTAGTTGAGAACAGCTTGTTCGCATATAATAAGATCTTCCTTGGTGTGGGTTTCCTTCCAACACCTCTCAGCAGTCTTGGAAGCTTGCCTCATATTTTTCAGCAGATTGGAGAGCCAGGGCTGCTTATTGATTTGTGGCGTTCGGTTGTGGCTGTGGCTGCATCATGAAGTGAAGATATGGTGATATGATAGAGAGTTGTAGAAGAGTCAGAGAGTGTGCGACTGTCAAGACATGTAACGTTTTTGTGTGGGTGTACCAGTTTCTGTACTAGGGGAAAGATGAGGGTAAGAGGGAAGAGAAGAAAAGTTGTGGTCAGATATGAGAGGTGAGTTAAAAAGTTTAGATAGGGCACAGAGAAAGCTAACTACAAGCTTCTGTGTGTCGTTCTTTGTGAATGGCTGTAGATGACCATTCAAAGAAGCCAAAAGGATGAGGTCAATGGTAGGAGAAGTCTAGAGGAAGCTAGATGGTTTGTGTCAATGGGGATATTGAAGTCACCCATAATGATGTTTGTTGGAGATGTCATCTGAAAAGAAAGTGTAGGAGCTAGGTAGTGAAGTAGTTGATAAGGGTGGCGGCAGGGCCTGGCGATCGGTAGGTGACAGCCAGGTGGAGGTTAGATGGGGTAGATGCAGCCAGAGTATACTTCAAAGGAAGGGAGGGGAGAGGTGAAATTTATTGAACCCTCATGGAGGCTGACTCCTCAACAAGGCTGCTTTCCAGATGGTGCAGCATGAGTAAATTGAAGGCTACATCAGAGGGTCTCAGCCATGTTTCCATTAAATCAGATTGTAAGTTGTTTGCAGACAGATGATCATTCTCAATGTCCAATCACTACTAGACATCTGCAGAAAAATGGTTCTATTTTTTAGTATTTTTTTAAATTTCATCTTATCTATTTTTGTCTTTGAAAATCTAATATACAGATGGACTCATTGCTTGACTGAAGATATGCCCTGGTATGTTATACCAAATGAACATATAAACTGCGAGCTACGCAGAGACTACCTTTGACCTGCTTTGTATGGGCACATTAACCCTTTCCAATGCACTGTCTGGCATCTGAAGACATTATGATTTAAGGCTGTACAGCTCCAATGTTGGAAGACATCCGTCGGGGTTCTCTTACTGTATATTGCCAGTCTCTCTGCTGTCGGAGCCTATCCAACGTGTCACCTCATGCAGTACTGGCTTTAGCCAGCAGATAGCGCCGTTGTATGATTGCAGAAAAAGAGTAAGCCTCCTAGGAAAACCAGGATACAAATTGGGTTGGAAAGGGTTAAAGCCTAGAAAATAAAATATCAGGATTTTAGGCTTCGGACAAAACAAATGTGAATGAGCTTAAAGGGAAGTCCAACCTAAAATGGGACTGGTCACGTTTTCTTCTCCTATTAAATGAACGGAGAGGTGAAGGGTTCTCTTGAGAAGAGGAGCACCCTGCTACTTGTTAGAGACGCCACTGACCTCACGGGACAAGCTATGAAATAGAATAAGTGGGGCACCCTCATTATAAAAAAAGATAAATCTAAAAAAATGTATAGAGCACTATGGTCTTTTTATATTTGGAAAGTGCATTTTAATAGGTGGTATTAGGGCAGATACCGGTAAATTGTTCAACAGTTATCTTATATCTATGTCCAACGACCATATACATATAAGGAAGGCTGAAGACTCGGTGGAATCTTACCTATTTTGGTTGTGTGCTGGACAGAATAACAAGTTGTGCATTTGATACAGTCACTTAAGGTGCAGCCGCCGTCACCAAAGGCCCTCTTAGACTGGACGAATGTCGGGCAAACGATGCCCGACACTCATCCCCACACATACTAGCTCCCGTGCAAGTGCACAGGAGCTAGTATCGTTAGCTCCCAGCAGGCAGGCTGCAGGAGATTTCTCTCCTCTCGCTCCCCCGCCCCTCTCCCTTGACATAACACAGCGGCTGTTCAGTACTCAACGGCTGCTATTTACACTGAACGATGAGCGATCAGCTCATCGTCCATCGTTTATGCAGCATAAGCGATGGATGATGAACCGATTGCTCATTGCTCATTCAGTGTAAAAATCTCCAGCAGCTGCCCACCCCCATGTTGGCCGCTCTGTGAGCGAGGCAGCGCTTCTAGCTCCCGTGCAATAGCACGAGCGAGGACACACAGGGACAGGCATCGTTTGCCCAACATTCATCCCGTGTAACCCCAGCTTTACTCGTTGGTGGATCTGAGTAGCCCCCAATGGAAGATAGGTAGAGAAAGATGCAGGACTAGCACTACCCACCGAAATCCAGAAACCTTGAAAAATGCAATTTTCTGGGTCTTTTATACATCGTGTTTCAAGGTGCAGATTCCCTTCATCAGGTTCTCCACTACCTGATGAAGGGGCTTTACGCCTTGAAACGTATTGCATTTGAGACCAATAAAATTGCATTCTTCAAAACTCTGGATTCTGCCTGCTGTCACTGCGAGAAAAGTTTAGCACCAGTCCTGCATTTTCAGTTTAGGGTTACACCTGTCTCACCTCAGTGCAAGTGATCAAAGACAGATAATGAAGGTGAAAGAGAGAAGTCATGCTTATTCCCAGGGGGTAAATTGGTCAATAACACTTAAAAGGATGCTAATGTCCTGCTGTGGGAGATCCAGCACTGAGAGAGGGAAAGAGAGCAGATACAGCGGGAGATAAGACCGGTCCTCACTGGGCTCCTGCTGGGGAAATCATGGGATCTAAAGTGTGATTTTTAGTGGGAAAATCTGTCACAATTGAGACATTTTATCCACCTTATAAGGAAAGGTTTCAGAATAAGTAATAGCCAAGATTAAAATCTGAACTTCACCTTTTTCTTCCTGTACAATTGTAGCGCTTGGGAGAGGAGGGAAACACAGTCTGCTATTAACACAAATCCAGTTAACCCATTTTCCAGGCCACCTTTGCCCACAGTTCAGTTATGTCCGTAGCACTGAATGGGTAAATTGCCTGCAATCCCTTATTATGCAAATAGGTGCCATGTCTTTGGCATACCGCCAAATCACACCGCCCTCCACCTCCCCTAGTATTTTGGGGGATCTTTTCAGATCCCATATTTTGCCTATGGGAAAAAACCCAAATGAATGGGTCTTTTGCAATGCCACGGCACACAGGGGACAGGGCTGTCACCAAGAGAAGAGGAGGGGCGGGTGCTGCGCCTGCCAGGCAGAATAGAGGCCAATGACTGCATTAATAGAAATTGTTTTCCTGGGGCACAGTCTGTAACCCCCACTTCTTGCATCATAAGCATGCATATCACTACCTATCTGCACGCTATTTCTGCATGACATACACCACGCTGGGTATGAGGAATGAAACTACAAAGTCAGGGTGAAACTACAGCCTACATTTAAAGGGAAACCGTCAGCAGAAAATGACTATTATATACATCCCATTTTTGTGTTAAATATATATTTTTTCTGAATTTTTGGCGATTTTTTAATTATTTTTTTCTTTTTTTATTTTCGGGTTACAATTTATATATTATTATATATATATTATTTTAAATCCTAAAATCCCATTGATTTCAATGAGCGCTGCAGTTACAAGCGCCGGCCACTACGCAGGGATCGGAGCAGCAGCTTCTGCTCCGACTTCAGTGTAAACCGGCGCTGTCAGCTCAGGATAGGTCATCAATAGTATTTTGATGGAAAACCCTTTTAACCAGTTAAAGGGGCTGTCCAGGATTAGAAAAATATGACTGCTTTCTTCCATGAACAGCGCCACCCCTGTCCATGGGTTGTGTCTGGTATTGCAGCTCAGCTCCTTTGAAGTGAATATGGCTGAACTGCAATACCACACGCAACCTGTGACAGGTGGGGTGCTATTTATTAGGAAAGAAGCAGCTATTAGAGAAAATATTGTCTGCCTTCACAATGGCGAGAAAATTATTTTTGCGCGATGCAAGAGTACGCAGAAGTATGAAACCCATGCTTTTCCATTACTTCATTCTCATTAGCGATATTTTCTGTCCTGCAATGCTGCGAGATTTGTAAATCGCCGCATGCTCTACCTTTCTGCGTTTTGCTTTTTTTCTTGCCCACGTTTCCCTATGGAACCTCCGATGAATTGCATCGCAGGTAAAAAAATAAATAAATAAATAAATATCGCATTTACGTGCAATTTTTCCGGCTCCCAAAGGATTCTTAAACAAGAATCGCCCCCAAAACAAGACATGCGCCAAACTTTCCATCTCGGACCATCAGTCTGAAAGAAATATCGCTCATGTGAATGAACAGGGTAAGGGTCTGTTCAGATGGCGGAACTTACCACAGAATTTTCCATGTGAATTCCAGCCCTAAAAACTGCGTGAAAATTCACGTCTTTCTGCCTTGGTCTTTGGCGCTGATCCGTGCGTGGTATATTCCTTGTTAATGGGCAAAATCCGCATGCGTTTCCGAGTCAAGAAGTAACAAGGAACTTATTGACGCTGCAACACAATTTTCCGCTTTGGAATTCCTCTCGCAGATTTTGCTAATAGACCGGGCAAATTCCGCGTTCACATCCGCGCCAAAGTCTGCAACATATTTAGTGCTGTGGATTTCGGCGCGGACCTGCATCAAGATCCGCACCGCTTGCCTCAATTTACGTGAATCCACAGCAGATTCAATTGAAGAACTCTGCTGCGCATAATTGCTAATTGGCGAGTAGAGCTCAGCCAAACTTTTCGTCTGATTTGCGAAACGCCAAATTGTTCCCGATCAACGCCCCCAGATTACGTTGGGAGGAATAATGATTTTCTCCGCTGCTCACAAAGTAAAATCTAAATCTCAATTAAATAAACCAATTCACCAATAAGCAATGCCATTCTATTAATTAGCTGCACCAATGGAAATCTGTGAACTACTGTGGATGAATGCTGACATGCACCAGAGGCAGCAGCAGCGCCCCCAGCAGGCAGCAAGAATGCCTCCTCCTCCTCCGCAATCTCCTGCCTTCCTGCCCCTCACCAGCCACATGCCAACATACCAGCCATGTCCTGCCAGCGGCAGCACACAGCCACAGCGGGGCGTGGCCGCATGACTGCGCTCTCCATGGCGACGCTCAGCCAATCAGGACGCTGGAAGCTGTTTACATGGGCGGAACGTTGCCATGGTTGCTGGAGAAGCCTTTCAGAGCCGCTGGTACTTAATGCCTGGCAGCAGACGGTGGTAGATAAGAAAGGAGCTGGCCATAACTCATCTCAGGCTCCTTCCTGCTCCTTCTAGAAGCTTCGTGTCCTCCCTGCAGCCTCCTGATCCAGCAGGTAACAACATACATCCACTTGTCTTAATGCTCGCTAAATAAATGGCATCTTCTAGGGTAGCGCTTGGTTCTGCTGATGTTTACCAGTGTGCAATGGGCATAGGAGAATTAAATGGCTGTGCATTGGCAGGAGGGCACTTAGTGCTTGGCATGGTGGAGGGTGGGCAGACGTGCAGGGACTATAAATAAGACTTTTCCTCAATAGACCAGCTCCTTTAAAAGACTGCCAAAAGTTGCTTGTCCCATCAACAAGGCATCAGTCTTCTGCCCATTACTCAGTGTATAAGTTGCCCAACTTTTTTTCCTTTTACTATTCCTGTATGTTATGTGCAGGAATGTGGTATAATAGCTGAATGGATTGTGAAAGATGGAGAAAGTGGGGCTACTTGGCACTGAAAAAGTTCTAGGAAGTTAAATAACTTTGCCATCTAGAAGCAGATCTTTTATTTTGTTATAAAGGATTCTTACAAACTTTAACAATCACCCCCATCATCCACCTCCTTCTTAGAAATAGAACGCTTGATTGTACTGTATTACATGCTTTATTGTGAAAACTGAAAACTCTTATGGTAGATAGATAGATAGATAGATAGATAGATACAAGGGCCCTCAAGCTGCAGCTTTCAAGCTCTTGTCATACTACAACTCCTAGCACACCCTAGCAGCCTGTGACGTTCTATCAAAGGGTGGGAGCTGTGCTGACATTATGTTAGATGCACCCTGTGTGAGTATTTTTGTTACCCCGTCATAAGAAAAAAAAAATATTGCCACTAATAAGCAGCACGTCTGTACTCTGTTTATGCAAAAAGCACCTCAGGGAACAGAACCAAGCTCATAACATGTATACAGCCATAGAACCAAGCACATAACATAAATACAGCACCAGAGCCAAGCTCAATATATATATATATATATAACAGCATCAAAACCAAATTTCATAATGTAAATACTACACCCAAATCAAGCTCATAGCATACATACTACACCAAAACCAAGCTCATAACATAAATACTGCGCCAGAACCAAGTTTTTATACATTTTATATATATATATATATATATATATATATATATATATATATATATACACATACACACATACATACACACACACGTAAATGTACACAGAGCACTAAGACCAATTTCATAACATAAATACAGCACCAGACAGAACAAAGTTTATAAGCTTATAACATAAATACTGTACCAGAACCAAGATTATATTAAAAAAAAAAAAAAAAAAAAAAATATATATATATATATATATATATATATATATATATATACATACATGCACAGAACACTAAAACCAATTTTATAACATGAATGCAGCACTAGAACCAAACTCATAACGTGTATACAGCCATAGCACCCAGCTCATGACATAAATACATCACAAACCAACCTCTGTACATAGATACAATACTAGAACCAAGCTCATAAACATGAAAACAGCCCCAGAACCAAGCTCATAAATATTAATGCAATAGCAAAACCAAGGGGTTGTATTGCAGTGCAGTCGATGGGCTGACAGCAGCTCCTCAGATCATCAGAGGGGAGGAGAAAAAACTGGGAAGAGTATCTACACAAGATACATGTAGCTCCACAAGATGCTATTGCGTGGAGGAAGATGATCTTCTGGCCTGGTGGCACTAAGGGTAGAGATTGCCTCCAGCCTACATCCTCTTGGTAACCCCCCAACAAGTTGGTGCTTGGTACCCTGTGCGATTACATAGGTCACATGTGGCTAATGCTGGAAGTTGTAGCTTTGCAACAGGCAGGCGACCACTACGCAAAAGTGTAATGTGTGTCACTTCAGTGATAATCCATGATTGGTCCTTTTGTTTCTTCCTTAACATATATGTCATTTTGTTTCAGGAAAAGTCTTCGGACCACTGTGGTTTCCTGAATGTTTGACTTGCCCACTGCTGTCCCCATAGACATGGCAGATAACTGGCTGTCCTACCAGACAGAAGGTGAAGTGGGGCATGAATCCCTGTCCAGCTCAGTGAACCTGGACGACAGTCTGACCAGTCTTCAGTGGCTACAAGAATTCTCCATAATCAATGCCAACGTTGGCAAGACCCCTTCATCTGTAGACCCTCATGGGTACCGCCACTTACCAGGTTCTGCTGCCCCCTGCTCACCACTGGCAGCTGATCCCGCCTGCTTAGGGATGCCCCACACCCCAGGCAAGCCTACATCATCTTCTACCTCAAGGGCTGCTCACCTGGGCCTTCAGCCTATGGAAGAGATTGACTACAAGACCAACCCGCATGTGAAGCCACCATACTCCTATGCCACTCTCATATGCATGGCAATGCAAGCAAGCAAGAAGACCAAGATTACACTTTCTGCCATCTACAAGTGGATCACAGATAATTTCTGCTACTTCCGGCATGCAGACCCCACCTGGCAGGTAAATAACAAAAAAAGGCTTATAAAGCAAGAAAGATGTCATGTGTTAGGACTGACAATATGTCTGTTTATTCAATGATCTCCTATAATTTTGAGCTCTGCAAGACATGGATTGTAGAGGAACATCTTCACATAACTAGCCCTGCATCCAATCAATCTTAATTATGACCTTTTCCCGTAAAGCTGTCATTGGTTCAGTCTTCCTAGTCTTCAAGCAATAAGACATGTAGTTGGCATCTTTCTGCCTTCCACGGTTTCCCCTGGGTATAATTATTCTCTAGTTCGGTGACTGCTGAGTTACTATCTTGTACCTTCTGCATCCCACAGCATCACTGGTGATATATTAACCCCTGTCATCCATCAGATAGAGGTAGTAAAAATGTTCTTTCTCAGATCTGTCAGACAAATAAGGTTTGGTGTTGCTACAAAAATCCAATACAATAGTTAATATATGTGGGCAACAATGGCGGGTCAAAGGAGATTCCCTTGCAGGGTCAGTAACTACACCGCCATATATCAGTGTACTATTAGTCTGTGCATGTCAGCTCCTTCCCTCCCCCTGTTCTGTAGAATCTGTGTGGCCCTGACATTGCATTGTCTCCTGGTAATAGATGGCCCTTGGGAGGGACCAGACCAGACGGGTTTATGGGAGACATCTTGTACAGTGAGGTGGGAGGAGAAGATTACCGGAAAAGGGGGAAACTAGACGTAAACTCCCTCCCGCAGCTTCTTTAAACAAATACATCTATCTATTGATCTATCCATGTTTTGTGTCCCAAGATTGGAAAGAGGCCTCCAAGACCATAAACTTTCGAGGAGGCGGATAATTAAAAACTACTCCCCCTGCTTGTCCCAGACTTTACTGGTTTAATTAAACCTTGGTGGTAGGGGGGCATCCCAGACACACACAGGTGGTGAGGATAGAGACCGCTGAGGCAAGAATGATAAATATGTTTAACTGGCAAAGCAATAAGCAACCAGAGTCCAAGAAGGGAGGGAGAAAAGGGAGAAGTGGGGGCTGTGTCCATTTTTTTTTCTCTTCTTGTAAACTTTCATTACACAGTAAATAGCGGATCAGGAAGATCCGGGAGCCCCGTGGTTCGGAGGGGTGGACTTAGGGCAAAGAAAGCATGTAACCATTTAGATGCCTATTTTATTTTTCTAGATGCTACTATAATACGATCTTCTTACCCAAATGAAAGTTATGGCTGTTCCTTCGGGAATTTAGCCGAGTTGGATAATGACTCTCTCATGCTTGACAATAATATTGACCCGTCTCTGATCTCTTCCCTTTGTAGAATTCCATCAGACACAATCTTTCTCTGAATAAGTGCTTCATTAAAGTTCCTCGAGAGAAAGACGAGCCAGGAAAAGGTGGGTTTTGGAAGATCGATCCACAGTATGCTGACCGGCTTATGAATGGTGCCATTAAGAAGAGACGACTGCCACCGGTCCAGATCCACCCAGCCTTCGCTGGAGCTCAATCTGTATCCCCCGACAATAATATGGGCTCTGTCTGGCCTTTGAATATAAGCCCCGAGTCCCACCAGCTGCTGAAGGAGTTTGAGGAAGCCACAAGTGAACACGTATGGAACCTCACAGAAAACAAAGGTCACAAGCGCAAGCAGCCATTGCCTAAGAGGATGTTCAAAGCTCCCCGCTTAGCCAGTTCCCCAATGCTATCCCATGATGACCAGACAGAACTCGGACCCCTAAAAGGAGATTTCGACTGGGAAGTCATTTTTGACTCAAACCTCAGTGACAACTTCTCTGCATTTGAGGACCTAGAAGTTACACCACCATTGAGCCCAGTCAGCCAATCTGTTGACCTCACAGTCCACGGTAAACACATCGACTGTCCTCAGCAGTGGTATCCGATGGGGCAGGATCAAGTAGCTGTTCAGAATAGCTTGGATTTTGATGAGACATTCCTGGCCACCTCGTTTCTCCAGCACCCATGGGATGAGGGCAGGAATGACTACCTTTCAAACTCTTCCAACCTGGACCAGCTGTTTGATCTCAATGAAGAATTCCCTCCAGGACTCCATGACTGGAACTCCATGGGTTCCTATTTACAATAATTGGGCCTTCTTGGACAATGAAAGACTTGTGTTCCCTATTTACTTACATATAGATATACCAATCCATTTTTGTATTTCCATTTATCTGACCCTGACCTTGAACTCTTGTAACGAGGAGAGCGTTCAGACGTTTACATGTCTAGCAAAGGGATACAGAGCCTTCAGTCTAAGACCACTTCTCTACTGAATCCGTGAGGAGAAGGTCTACAGGACAGCATGAAGTCTGGACATAGAAGAAGACCCCTTATTCCTCAAATCACATGTACAGTACTTAGCAAAGAGACAGAGAAAAGATAAAACTTTTGTACTTATTTTTCTACAGATAAAAGCAAAAAAAAAAAAGAAAGTTATGTTTTTGAAAATGGTATGGGTTAAATTCTGACATCATTTCTGGTGGACAGTCGGAGATAAGTAATATCGCATGAATGAGTGATTCTTGACAATGTGCAATGTGTTCTCTCAAATCGGATTTGGTTTGTACTGACCTCCAGCAAATTCATGATGACCACAGGTTATTTGGCCACACGGGCATTTCATGCCTCTGTTTCCTTATATTTCTATTGGTTGGATGCCAGATCAAACCATGTAAGATATAAATATATGTATAGTCGGGTGTTACGCAAATGGGTGCTGCTAGCAGTTTTTGGAGTTATACAAGAGGTGTATTGTTAAGAATATTTTCAAGCCTTTGCTGCCAGAGTCCTCAAAGTGTTGCATACTCCTCTGGTGTTAAGAGTTAAGTAGATGGCCTCACTTGGATTCTGATACGTGGAAGGGAAACAAATGTGCATGTGTGCGTGTATGTGTGCATGTGAATAGAATTGGCACCAGTGAACAATAAGGAGTTTATGACTGTTCACCGTCTATTTGAATGGCTTAAACATTGTTATGCAATTTCAGTTGGGGTGGGAATCAGGGTTGAAGACTGAGAACATTGAAATACAGCACTCTTGTATGGACATTGAAGGTGCATTGAATTTTCTCCTGTGGATTTAAATAAATGCATATTTCTTCAAATGAATGGCAATATGGTTTGGTATCTTTATTGGCATTACCGCACTGAAAAGAAAAACTTCAATAATTCAAGATCCAGCAGCAGTAGAGAACTGCAGGCCAAACAAGTCTCATGTATAAAAACACATACAAGAGTAACAGCATACACACACATTTATGTCTCACTACTACCCATTAAGCATAAAATATACCATACTACACGGATTGTCTGGTTATAGGACAACATGCCGCCTTTAGTGCCACTCGGTGCTAAAATAAGAAGAGGAGTACTACTTAACTGTTTTCGGCCACTGTGATCCAGCACTGCAGTTCCGCTGTGGTCCCGTTGTTTGTTGTGACAGGTGTCACCAGAAGTCAGGTGACCACTGCCGCCAATCAGAAGCTGCAGAGTTATGTTCCCAAACTCCTGGTATTATACCGTTGATGCAAGGAGAACAAGTGGTGATGCTGCAGCCTTGGATTGACAAATGTTGGGACCACAGCGTGGCTGCAACACTGGATCATGATGGCAGAATACAGGTAAGTGCTGCTCTTCTTAATTTAGCTCAGGGGGCATGCTGTCCAGTAACCGGGCAATCCATTTAAGTACTTCATTTATGAATGCAAAAAACTGATCCGTTGATGGATTCAAATCATTCCTATGGGGCAAACTGATAGCAAGTTGCATCAGTCTTCAAACTACCAGGACCTGGGCCCCCAGGCACTAAATCCCATGAGCCTCTCATGAGCCATGATACACTTGGTTTGGTTATTAAATTGCATTGGAGGAAAGATCCCCACTAAGGCCCAATGTCCACTGGCGGATCTGATTTGCGAAATCCGTGTGGGTCACCTGCGCAGAAGATCCGCAAATCAATCCGCCCATAGGGAAGCATGGGCGTTCGCACATGAATTAAAGCATGGCACTTCCACATACATCTGCAGTGAAGACAATAGATGACCCGCACAGGCACGCAGATGACCCGTACAGGTAAGCAGTGTCTTTCGCCACAGGCAGGGTTGGATTCCGCTACGGGCTACAGCATACGGAATCCGATCTGCCCGTGGAAATTGGGCCTAATGCAGAGGGCCACATTTTCATATTTTCAAGGGTCTTAATAAAGCATAAGGTATTTCCATCTGACACATTTATGGAATAATCAATAGTATATTTAAAAAATGTCTGATAGCTGGGAGTCTCAATTCCAAGATCTACCTATTGGAGAAGGGGATCCCTTGCTCCTCTTTTTAGAACTTCATTGGGGGAAGTTACTGCTAAACTATTTGTATTGTAGTTTAAGGGGCTTGCAGAAACAACTGAGCCCTTTACAATTCCCACAAAGTACAACACAGAGAGGTGCACTCATGAGCGGCCAAATCTCCATCTCATCGTTTACTCTTTGGAGTGTCAGCCATGGGGTCGCACAGATAGCTGGGGTGACACAGAGCAGCATTACAAGGTGCATGCAATTCCTAGACCGCAGGACGTGAACCCCAGCCCTAATCTTACCTGCTAGTGATATGTTTTTGACAATAGTCCTAGTAATGCTATGACCACCCAGGTAGCACTAGTCTGCTGCTAGCAGCTGGGTGTCACATGCAAGTGGACCTAGACAGACACATGTAGGCAGTTGCATGTCCGCTGGTTGGGGAACACTGCATTGGAAGAATACTTATTGGTTCCATTTTTTGCAGGCCTGACAATTAAATGTGAACAGTCTTGTAACTCACTAATCGTGCGTTCTTACATAACTGGTACCACTTGCAGCTGGGCGAAGTCTCAGACGCAAGCAGTAAGTGCTATGTGGTAACGCATCCTAAGATCCCGTTGCCCTAATGTGGAATACTCAGTCCAACTTTGCTGTCACCTGTTTTTTTCTATTAAGGCCAATGGGGCGAGGGCAATTGCCAGCAAAATAAGTTTACGGTTCGTTTAGATCCATGTAAAAAAAGGTAAAAACTAAAGTACGCAAATGTGAGACCAGCATTACACTTCCGAAACTTGGCAATATCCTTTTCAGCAAATTATTGATGACTATTGCCAATTCCCGAAAGCAACCCAGGTGCATACAGATGTTCTTCATAGACCTAGTGATGTTTGTATGGACAAAGTAGTAAGGGCTATTACGATTCTAGTTGATAAGGTCGAAAAAGTCCATCAAGTCCAACCTATAATCCTACTGTGCTGTTCCAAAGAAAGACCAAAAATTCCATAAGGCAGATGTCAATTTCCCAATATTAGGGGGAAAAGTTTCCTTCCCAACTCCAAATATAACAATCAGAATCAATCATGGTGCCCTGTAGCCAACAACCTCTCCACTTCTCGCCAATTCACGTAATTATTGATGACACTATGCCATGAGATCTGCTGCCCCCCCCTTGTTACTCAAATTTCTCCTACTTGCAGAAGAACGAACTCATCCAACAGTAAATTCAATAGACCAGCAGTAGAGACGTGTTTTGCGGGGGCGGGTGTTCATTTCAGATCTGAGTTGACTGGTTTCTAATGGATCTACGAATTCAATGGGGGCAGAGTGCAAGTTAACAGAGACGGTTACCAGAGAAATGCGGAAAATGTGGCTAAAACCAAGGCTTAAATCCCATTACCGTAATAAGTCTGGTAGTCTGTGTGACCTTAGAGAAGATGGGGGTTGGGAGGTAGCGAGGCAAGAGTGACTTTGATTTTTGCTTGGAAAGGTCATGGGAGCACGGAAGGGACACTAAAAGATGGAGAGTAGAACCAAATGACAAGAAATAAACTGCAGATATAAAGCTTTCACAATATAAGGAAATCAATCATGGGTAGATACAGATTATTAAAGGACTCACTGGCTGTTCAATACTAAATACATAGACAAGTGATATAACCTAAAGTAACCCATTTGGCCAGATCCAATCCAATTCGGTTACAAGCAATTCTGACTTGCAGATTCCTATTAGCTTTAAAGGTTAACAGACATGCAGGTTTATAGTGTATATCTAAGAAAAATGTGCTATTTTTTGTCTGTCTGACTGGACTTGTATAAGTGGGGCCTGGAGTTAAAAGGGCTCAGCGGCAACAGACCCCCACAGTCTGAGGGAATCAAGTCATATTCTCGCTTTCTGCTCCCCTATAATCAGGGGCGTAACTATAGAGGGTGCAGGGGATGCGGTTGCACCCGGGCCCAGGAGCCTTAGGGGGCCCATAAGGCCTCTCTTCTCCATATAGTGAGCCCAGTACTATGAATAAAGCATTATAGTTGGGGACCCTGTTACAGGTTTTGCATTGGGCCCAGAAGCTTCTAGTTATGCCTCTGTGCAGCATGGTTTAGGTATGGGTACGGGTACAGATACAGATAGAGGGGGGGCCCCAGCTCACCTTTTGCATCAGGGCCCCTGAGCCTTTAGTTACACCCCTGCCTATAATGATTTGTTCCAGAAAGTGGAAGTTGAATGTTGTAAGCACAAGAACCTGGAAAAATAAGTAATGATCCTTTTACATGGGTCGATTATGGGGCCTGAGCATTCCTCGGAATGCTCATTCACTCGCTAATCAACCCATGTTAGAAAAAATGAAACGAGCACCACTCGGCACGTGTGTTGATTAGAGATGAGCGAACGTACTCGTCCGAGCTTGATACTCGTTCGAGTATTAGCGTGTTCGAGATGCTCGTTACTAGAGACGAGCACCACGCGATGTTCGAGTTACTTTCACTTTCATCTCTGAGATGTTAGCGCGCTTTTCTGGCCAATAGAAAGACAGGGAAGGCATTACAACTTCCCCCTGCGACGTTCAAGCCCTATACCACCCCCCTGCAGTGAGTGGCTGGCGAGATAAGGTGTCACCCGAGTATATAAATCGGCCCCTCCCGCGGGTCGCCACAGATGCATTCTGACAGTGATCAGGGAAAGTGCTGCTGATGCCGGAGCTGCTATAGGGAGAGTGTTAGGATTGATTTTAGGCTTCAAGAACCCCAACGGTCCTTCTTAGGGCCACATCTGACCGTGTGCAGTACTGTTGAGGCTGCTTTTTGCAGTGTTGCACATTTTTTTTTTTTTTTGTATATCAGCCGTGCAGAGCATTGCGTCCAGAGCATTGCGTCCTGCAGTCATTTTACATAGTCCACGGCCAGTAGTGGTGGTGAGGCAGGGACAGTGAAAGACATATCCAGTCTATATAGGCAGTGGGCTTTTCCAAAAAAATTTGGGAAAAAAAATCTGTTTGGGCTGCCTGTGACCGTCCTGACTGTACTGCGTCTCTGCTGGGGGTAGTTGTCCTAATTCATACGCAGCCAGCTAAGTGTTACAGCAAGCTTGCGCAAAATTCTTTCCTGCCTCTGCGTTGCCTCTTACATCACTGCTGTCATCCTGTCCAGAGTGAAACAGTCTGCAGTAATTTTACATAGTCCACGGCCAGTAGTGGTGGTGAGGCAGGGACAGAGAAAGACATATCCAGTCTATAAAGGCAGTGGGCTTTTCCAAAACAATTTGGGAAAAAAATCTATTTGGGCTGCCTGTGACCGTCCTGACTGTACTGCGTCTCTGCTGGGGGTAGTTGTCCTAATTCATACGCAGCCAGCTAAGTGTTACAGCAGGCTTGCGCAAAATTCTTTCCTGCCTCTGCTGTGCGTTCCGTAAGCGAAGTCAGCCTCCAACCACAGGCCAATAAGCGGCACATTTAATTACAGCGTTCTGTTTCTGCACTACTGGTAATACAGCATGCTGAGGGGTAGGCCTAGAGGACGCGGGCGCGGGCGAGGACGCGGAGGCCCAAGTCAGGGTGTGGGCACAGGCCGAGCTCCTGATCCAGGTGTATCGCAGCCGACTGCTGCGGGATTAGGAGAGAGGCACGTTTCTGGCATCCCCACATTCATCTCACAATTAATGGGTCCACTCGGTAGACCTTTATTAGAAAATGAGCAGTGTGAGCAGGTCCTGTCGTGGATGGCAGAAAGTGCATGCAGCAATCTATCGACCACCCAGAATTCTGCGCCGTCCACTGCTGCAACTCTGAATCCTCTGGCTGCTGCTCCTCCTTCCTCCCAGCCTCCTCACTCCATTACAATGACACATTCTGTGGAGCAGGCAGACTCCCAGGAACTGTTCTCGGGCCCCTGCCCAGAATGGGCAGCAATGGTTCCGAATCCTCTCCCACTGGAGGAGTTTGTCGTGACCGATGCCCAACCTTTGGAAAGTTCTCAGGGTCCGGGGGATGAGGCTGGGGACTTCCGGCAACTGTCTCAAGAGCTTTCAGTGGGTGAGGAGGACGATGACGATGAGACACAGTTGTCTATCAGGTAGTAGTAATTGGAGTAAGTCCGAGGGAGGAGCGCACAGAGGATTCGGAGGAAGAGCAGCAGGACGATGAGGTGGCTGACCCCACCTGGTTTGCTACGCCTACTGAGGACAGGTCTTCAGAGGGGGAGGCAAGTGCAGCAGCAGGGCAGGTTGGAAGAGGCAGTGCGGTGGCCAGGGGTAGAGGCAGGGCCAGACCGAATAATCCACCAACTGTTTCCCAAAGCGCCCCCTCGCGCCATGCCACCCTGCAGAGGCCGAGGTGCTCAAAGGTCTGGCAGTTTTTCACTGAGAGTGCAGACGACCGATGAACAGTGGTGTGCAACCTTTGTCGCGCCAAGATCAGCCGGGGAGCCACCACCACTAGCCTCACCACCACCAGCATGCACAGACATATGATGGTCAAGCACCCCACAAGGTGGGACGAAGGCCGTTCACCGCCTCCGGTTTGCACCGCTGCCTCTCCCCCTGTGCCCCAACCTGCCACTGAGATCCAACCCCCCTCTCAGGACACAGGCACTACCGTCTCCTGGCCTGCACCCACACCCTCAACTCCGCTGACCTCGGCCCCATCCACCAATGTCTCTCAGCGCACCGTCCAGCCGTCGCTAGCGCAAGTGTTGGAGCGCAAGCGCAAGTACGGCGCCACGCACCCGCATGCTCAAGCGTTAAACGTGCACATAGCCAAATTTATCAGCCTGGAGATGCTGCCGTATAGGGTTGTGGCAACGGAGGCTTTCAAAGGTATGATGGCGGCGACGGCCCCGCGCTACTCAGTTCCCAGTCGCCACTACTTTTCCCGATGTGCCGTCCCAGCCCTGCACGACCACGTCTCCCGCAACATTGTACGCGCCCTCACCAACACGGTTACTGCCAAGGTCCACTTAACAACGGACACGTGGACAAGCACAGGCGGGCAGGGCCACTATATCTCCCTGACGGCACATTGGGTGAATTTAGTGGAGGCTGGGACAGAGTCAGAGCCTGGGACCGCTCACGTCCTACCCACCCCCAGAATTGCGGGCCACAGCTCGGTGGTGGCATCTGCGGTGGTGTATGCTTCCTCCACTAAACCACCCTCCTCCTCCTCCTACGCAACCTGTCTCGCAATCAAGATGTGTCAGCAGCAGCACGTCACCAGCAGTCGGTGTCGCGCGGTGTGGCAGCACAGCGGTGGGCAAGCGTCAGCAGGCCGTGCTGAAACTACTCAGCTTAGGAGAGAAGAGGCACACGGCCCACGAACTGCTGCAGGGTCTGACAGAGCAGACCGACCGCTGGCTTGCGCCGCTGAGCCTCCAACCGAGCATGGTCGTGTGTGACAACGGCCGTAACCTGGTGGCGGCTCTGCAGCTCGGCAGCCTCACGCACGTGCCATGCCTGGCCCACGTCTTTAATTTGGTGGTTCAGCGCTTTCTGAAAAGCTACCCACACTTGTCAGACCTGCTCGGAAAGGTGCGCCGCCTCTGGGCACATTTCCGCAAGTCCCACACGGACGCTGCCACCCTGCGCACCCTGCAACATCGGTTTCATCTGCCAGTGCACCGACTGCTGTGCGACGTGCCCACACGGTGGAACTCTACGCTCCACATGTTGGCCAGGCTCTATGAGCAGCGTAGAGCTATAGTGGAATACCAACTCCAACATGGGCGGCGCAGTGGGAGTCAGCCTCCTCAATTCTTTACAGAAGAGTGGGCCTGGTTGGCAGATATCTGCCAGGTCCTTGGAAACTTTGAGGAGTCTACCCAGATGGTGAGCGGCGATGCTGCAATCATTAGCATCACCATTCCTCTGCTATGCCTCTTGAGAAGTTCCCTGCAAAGCATAAAGGCAGACGCTTTGTGCTCGGAAACAGAGGCGGGGGAAGACAGTATGTCGCTGGATAGTCAGAGCACCCTCCTGTCTATATCTCAGCGCGTTGAGAAGGAGGAGGAGCATGAGGAGGAGGGGGAAGAGACAGCTTGGCCCACTGCTTAGGGTGCCCATGCTGCTTGCCTGTCATCCTTTCAGCGTGTATGGCCTGAGGAGGAGGAGGATCCTGAAAGTGATCTTCCTAGTGAGGACAGCCATGTGTTGCGTACAGGTACCCTTGCACACATGGCTGACTTCATGTTAGGATGCCTTTCTCGTGACCCTCGCGTTACACGCATTCTTGCCACTACGGATTACTGGGTGTACACACTGCTCGACCCACGGTATAAGGAGAACCTTTCCACTCTCATACCAGAAGAGGAAAGGGGTTTGAGAGTGAGGCTATACCACAGGACCCTGGCGGACAAACTGATGGTAAAATTCCCATCCGACAGTGCTAGTGGCCGAAGGCGCAGTTCCGAGGGCCAGGTAGCAGGGGAGGCGCGGAGATCAGGCAGCATGTACAGCACAGGCAGGGGAACACTCTCTAAGGCCTTTGACAGCTTTATGGCTCCCCAGCAAGACTGTGTCACCGCTCCCCAGTCAAGGCTGAGTCGGCGGGAGCACTGTAAAAGGATGGTGAGGGAGTACGTAGCCGATCGCACGACCGTCCTCCGTGACGCCTCTGCCCCCTACAACTACTGGGTGTCGAAGCTGGACACGAGGCCTGAACTCGCGCTGTATGCCCTGGAGGTGCTTGCTTGTCCTGCGGCTAGCGTCTTGTCAGAGAGGGTGTTTAGTGCGGCTGGGGGAATCATCACAGATAAGCGTACCCGCCTGTCAACCGACAGTGCCGACAGGCTTACACTCATCAAAATGAACAAAGCCTGGATTTCCCCAGACTTCTCTTCTCCAACAGCGGACAGCAGCGATACCTAAACAATACGTAGGCTGCACCCGCGGATGGAAGCATTGTTCTCTATCACCATCAAAAACGTGGACCTTTTAGCTTCATCAATCTGTGTATAATATTCATCCTCCTCCTCCTGCTCCTCCTCCTGAAACCTCATGTAATCACGCCGAACGGGCAATTTTTCTTAGGCCCACAAGGCTCAGTCATATAATTTTTGTAAACAATTTTTATACGTTTCAATGCTCATTAAAGCGTTGAAACTTGCACCTGAACCAATTTTTATTTTAACTGGGCTGCCTCCAGGCCTAGTTAGAAATTAAGCCACATTAACCAAAGCGATTAATGGGTTTCACCTGCCCTCTTGGTTGGGCATGGGCAATTTTTCTGAGGTACATTAGTAGTGTTGGTACACCAATTTTTTGGGGCCCTCGCCTACAGTGTAATCCAATTAATTTTTTGCCCACCTGCATTAAAGCTGACGTTACATCAGCTGTGCTGGGCACTGCAATGGGATATATTTATGTACCGCCGGTGGCTTCCTGGCACTCACCCATGCTGTCGGTCCACACGGAGTTGTAACTGCATGTGTCCACTTCTAAAGAACCCCAGTCTGACTGGGGCATGCAGTGTGGGCCGAAGCCCACTTGCATTAAACATGACATTACCTCAGCTGTGCTGGGCAATGCAATGGGAGTTATTTATGTACCGCCTGTGGCTTCCTGGGACCCTCCCATGCTGTCGGTCCACACGGACTTCACAATAGGGAGTTGTACCTGCCTGTGTCTACTTATAAAGAACCCCAGTCTGACTGGAGCATGCACTGTGGGCCGAAGCCCACCTGCATTAAACATGACATTACCTCAGCTGTGATGGGCAATGCAATGGGATATATTTATGTACCGCCGGTGGCTTCCTGGCACCCACCCATGCTGTCTGTCCACAGGGACTTCACAATAGGGAGTTGTACCTGCCTGTGTCTATGAATTAAAAACCCCGGTCAGGTTGGGGCATGCAGTGTGGGCCGAAGCCCACCTGCATTTAATCGGACGTTAGCTCTGCTGTCTAGGGCACTGCAATGGGATACATTTATGTACAGCCGGTGGGTTCCAGGGAGCCACCCATGCTGTGGGTGCACACGGAATTCCCATTGCGGAGTTGTACCTGCCTGTGACTATTTATAAAAAACCGCGGTCTGACTGGGGCATGCAGACACCTTGACAGAATGAATAGTGTGTGGCACATAGGTTCCCCATTGCTATGCCCACGTGTGCAGCTCCTGATGGCGGTGGCACAGGATTATATTTCTCATTGCTTCTGTACAGCATTGTGGGCTATCGCCCCGCCCCTTTTAAAGAGAGTCGCTGCCTAGCCGTGCCAACCCTTTGCAGTGTGTGCCTGCAGTTCCTCCTCATGGCAGACGCACTTATAAATAGACATGAGGGTGGTGTGGCATGAGGGCAGCTAAAGGCTGCGCAGGGACACTTCGGTGTGCGCTGTGGACACTGGGTCGTGCGGGGGGGTTGGGCAGCATGTAACCCAGGAGAAGTGGCAGTGGAGTGTCATGCAGGCAGTGATTGTGCTTTGTTGGAGGTAGTGTGGTGCTTAGCTAAGGTATGCATTGCTAATGAGGGCTTTTCAGAAGTAAAAGTTGTTGGGAGAGGGGGGGGCCACTCTTGCCGCTATTGTGGCTTAATAGTGGGACCTGGGAACTTGAGATGCAGCCCAACATGTAGCCCCTCGCCTGCCCTATCCGTTGCTGTGTCGTTCCCATCACTTTCTTGAATTGCCCAGATTTTCACAAATGGAAACCTTAGAGAGCATCGGCGAAATACAAAAATGCTCGGGTCGCCCATTGACTTTATTGGGGTTCGTTACTCGAAACGACCCCTCGAGCATCGCGAAAATTTCGTCCCGAGTAACGAGCACCCGAGCATTTTGGTGCTCGCTCATCTCTAGTGTTGATGGGTGCTGGTGCTCGTTACATCGGGCTGAAATTTTGGCCTATGTAAAAAGGCTATTACCACTAAACACCTCAACGCCTCCACAATCCATGACCACCAGGGATGCTGGTATTAACTTTTTCACTACCCTTGACCACCAGGGAGGATTGTCATTAATCCATTCCCTATGCTAGTACACAAGTGAACTGGCATTAACCCTTTCCGTACCATAGACCATCAGGGAGGACTGGCATCAATAGCTTCCCTACCCTAGTTCATAAGTCAACTAGCAATAACCTTTGCAGTACCCTAGACCACCAGGAATGCTGATTGCTATAAACACATTTTCTACACTATTTAAAGGGGTTGTCCCGCGGCAGCAAGTGGGTCTATACACTTCTGTATGGCCATATTAATGCACTTTGTAATGTACATTGTGCATTAATTATGAGCCATACAGAAGTTATAAGAAGTTTTTCACTTACCTACTCCGTTGCTAGCGTCCTCGTTCCCATGGAGCCGACTAATTTTCGCCGTCTAATGGCCAAATTAGCCACGCTTGCGCAGTCCGGGTCTTCTTCTGTTCTCAATGGGGCTCCGTGTAGCTCTGTGTAGCTCCGCCCCGTCACGTGCCGATTCCAGCCAATCAGGAGGCTGGAATCGGCAATGGACCGCACAGAAGCCCTGCGGTCCACGGAGGGAGAAGATGCCGGCGGCCATCTTCAGCCGGTAAATAAGAAGTCACCGGAGCGCGGGGATTCAGGTTAGCGCTGTGCGGATTTTTCTTTAGGTCCCTGCATCGGGGTTGTCTCGCGCCGAACGGGGGGGGGGTTGAAAAAAAAACAAAACCGTTTCGGCGCGGGACAACCCCTTTAAGAAATTCTTCTCTACACTATTCTATAAGTATTATAAACCAGGAGAAAATATATTAAACTCTAATTCAAAATTCAGCAACATTCAGGGTTAAAACTCAAAAAGGAGTTTTCCTAGACAGGAAGCAAAAGTTAAAGGGGTCTAAAATGAACAAAAGTTGAATACTCGGGTATCCCGGCAGCTACTTGCTCAGTGCTGCAGCCCTGGTGGAAGAAGCAGTGGGTGGTCACATGCCGTTCATTGTGTTTGTAAGCACTCGGCCACTCGCAGGCTTCAGCAATGATTCTTCTATGGCCGCTGAAGCCTGCGAGTGGCTGAACAGTCACATATACGGGACGTGACTACCCTCTGTTTCTTCTAGGTTCTGTGCTATGTGCACTGGGGCTGCTGTGATGCATGGGAAGCCGCTAGGATAGGCGAGTATTCAATTTTTATTCATTTTAAGCCCTTTTAACTTTTTTTAAGTCCTGGAAAACCCCTCTAAATTAAACTTTATAGATTGCTGTCAAGTAGTTTGGTGTGGCACTGTATAAGTGGTCTTTTTTGGCACCTGCATTTTCTTGGTTAACCTTTAACTGTGCGCATGGAGTCTCACAGACCCCTCCCCATTCTAGATTTCCAAGAATCGCGTACTTCATTGCTTCCCCCACGATTGAACAGTTCAGTAGCTTTTGTTTTAGTACCGTACAAGAGGAGGTTGCGTCGTCAATTAAGACAGAAAAGTTCCTATAGTTCTTTATTATGTAACATTACTAAAATATATAAATAAAAGTTGATTATTTCTATATGTTTTTTAATTATTTATAAACTGAAAATTAATAAAAACAAGTTACTGTAAACATCCAGTTCAGTATTGCGAAAAAAAAGTCAACCACAATATATAGGAGACTGTGAGACCCTACGTCCACAGTTAAAAGTTAAGGCACGGTTCCCACGGGTCATATCTCAGCGGAAATCTTGCGGTTTTGCTGCAGTGAAAAACTGCGAGATTTCCACCAGGAATTTAGCTGCGGGTTTTGGAGCGGCTTCGCCGCATGCTTTTCTGTTGCGATCGGCTGTCCTATCGAGGACAGCGAGGCCGCTGCAGAAAAACAAGAATGGACATGCTGTGTCCCAGGAATCCGTACCACATTGCCGGCTTTGCCGTGACAGATTCGCCACCCCATGTGGACGAGATTTTTGACAAATCTCGTCCACATGGCTGGCTAATCCCAGGATTAGCAGTCGTAGGCGATTTGCTGCAACGAATTTCCGTACGGAAATTCCGCGGCAAATCGGCCCCGTGGGAACCCAGCCTAAATGTATAAGTGTGCTATTTAGAGATAAGTGAACGTACTCGTTTAGGGCGATTTCACAATCGAGCAGCGCTCTTTTTTCGAGTAACTGACTACACGGGCGAAAAGATTCGGGGGGAGACGGGGGTGAGTGGGGGGTTGCAGATGGGAGTGGGGGGGAGAGAGAGCTCCCCCCTGTTCCCCACTGCTACCCCCTGCTCCACCACGCCGCCTCCCAGTGCCCATCGAATCTTTTCGCCCGAGTAGTCAGTTACGCGAAAAAAGCGGTGCTCGATTGCGCAATCGCCCCTAAATGAGTACGTTCGCTCATCTCTAGTGCTATTAATTCTCTTGCACATGGGTGGAATTATTCAGCCAAGATGCAGCAGAATTTGCCACTGCAGAAATCTGCACCAAAATCCACATGACTAAATGCAGATTCTAATGCAGAGTTGCCGGCACATTTAAACAATTTTCAACTCCATATCAAAATCCGCTTGTTAGCCTTTTTCATAGGACTGCAAATTGGGCTAGTGGAATAAATCTACCCATGTGACAGCCGCCTTAGCTGCAGAGAGTAGCCACAATTATGTCAATGTGCAATAATTATATGGGTGACTCTGCACAGTCTGTATTTTTCCACTATTTTTAGGCTCCCAAACATTGGCAGAGTACATACAATATGAAGTGGAATGTTGAGCAAAGGGGTTCTTCCAATTTCATTTGAGTGCAACATGCAAATCTGTTTACACTGCAGGCTGCGATAACGCGGTGCTGACACAACTCATATTATCTCAAGAGTGTGTAATCCCAGCGTGTAATAAAGCGTTGGTATCTAGGTGTTGTATAAAGGCCAGATAAACATTATGACTACTGTACTTTCTGGTGGATAATATTTGCAATGCAGACTAACTGTTGCACTAAAAATAAAGCACTTCAGTAAGGTGACTCGACATCCCGATTCAGGCGGAACAGTCCCGTTTAAGGGCCCCGTGTCCTGCTTTCCACAGGGTCCTTAAGTGGGATAGCCTTTTGTCCCGCTTTTGGTAATCCAGCTGGTAATCACTCAGTGGCACTGCTGCAGGATCCTCCTTACCTGACCTCTCCTCCTTGGTTCCACAGGAGGACAGGAGGCGTCTGGGCGCACACACTTCTATCTGCAGCAGCGCCAAGCAAAGGAGCAGCAGCGTTTTGAAGAGGAGGAGGTAATTATATCAGTCTCAAGTGGGCTACTATGGGGGTCGCTATTAATACTGGGACCGATATAGGGGATACTATTAGTAATAGTCTTCCCTATATCAGTCCCAGTAGTAATAGTATTACTACTGAGGCCGATATAGGGGATGCTATTACTACTGGGGCTGCAGTGGGGGGTAACTGTTACTACTGGGGCCACTGTGGGTGTCACTATTACTACTGGGGCCGATATAGGGGACACAGGTACTAATGGGGCCACTATGAGGGTCACTATTACTATTGAGGCCTATTTGGGAGACACTATTACTACTGAGGCCACTGTGGGGTTCACTATTATTACTGGGGCCGATATAGGAGACACTATTACTACTGAGGCCACTGTGGGGGTCATTATTACTACTAGGACCAATATAGGGGACATTATTACTACCAAGGCCACTGTGGGGGTCACTATTACTACTTGGGTCACTCTGCATGTGGCAGGACACCCTCACTTCCGCCGAAGACTTCCCACAGTCGGCACTCGCCAGATTCTGGTTCCCAGTGGGCTTGTCAGGTGCGGCGCCGCTGGTCAGGTGAGGCAACTACAGGCCGTTGGGAATCGGATACGTGGCTCATTTCCAGTTAGAATATGAACCAATGGTATAGATTTTGTCAGTTTTTTTGGATGCAGAAATGCTGCCAAATTTTCTCCCTGTGTTTTTTTTAAAGTCTTGTACGTTTTTGGGGGTAAAGTCATATGTTGTGATAGGCCCCGCCCCCTGACCACACCTTTCTGTCCAGCTCTGACCCTAGGAAAATCTGGTCACCTTAACTTCAAACACACCCATTTTTCAATAGGCATCAGTTTTCCTACAGATGTGTGGGTTTTAGTAGGGAAGTTGTAAGTGAATAGCACTCCACCAGCTAAATATGCCCTAATAACGCAAACTCGGCACACTCTGAATTTTAGGACTTTTTCACATGGGCGTATTTGCACGCTAAACGGAGAATAGAAGCCATTGTTTTCAATGGGGTTCATTCTCATGAGCGCATTTTGTGCAAAAAAACGTAGGACCTACTCTTTCTGCGTTTCGTGCAGGAAAATTCCCATAGAAGTCCATGAGGGGTGTGCAAGTACACAAGTCGAATGGTGTGACACTGCGCAAAACACAGGGAAAAGCACACATGTAGACCTCATCAGGCTTAAATAGCCATTAAATCCACAAATAAGGTGTGTCATGCGCACGCAAAAAGTAGACTCGTCTGAAGCCACCATTTTTTAAAGTTTTTTCAATTAATTCCCATAAACATTTTGGGCACACGTAAAAGAGGCATTATTTTCTCTGGTGTGACACTGGGGCAGTTGGGTCAAGAGGGGTGTCGTTCCTTCTTAAGACAAGCACCCAAAAAGTGTGTGGAGACACCTAGGGGGTGAGTGGGTCGGGAGATTGTATCGTCTCTCCCCAAGGAGAGCACCCAAAAGGGGTGGGAGAAGACACCTGAGAGGTGAGTGAGGAGACTTATAAGGCCATGCATGCTCCTCTGGGTAATTTATGTAAATAAGGAAGATGGAACAATACCTCTGCAGCGCCATCTATTGGCCGGCTGCATTCTTCAATGTATAACTTTTTAACAAGTCTGTAAAACAAGGATTGGGAATAGGAAACCAAGCCAGAAAACTGGGGCAGTTGGGCAGTCTGGGGAGAGCCAATTGACTTATCCATAGTATTTGTGGATATTAACTAAAAAAAAAAAAAGACTTGAAACTAAAATTCAGAGTGTGACATACATTTTCGTCCGGGTTGGGAAGGTTACATTTATATCAGGTTGCCATGATATTGTGCTAGCTTGACATTTGACTCCAGTAACAATTTTGTTAATTCAATGAAAAAATGCTGTTTCTGAAGCACTACTAGTAGGAAGAAGTGGATTGCCGTTAAGCAAACATGTCAGTATTGCATAGTGTCCCCTTAAGAGGAATGCAGAGGAGTATTGCTAGGAAGCCATAACCCTGAAGCGCTGCTCCACGCTCTGGGATGCCTCCGATTGTCTTCACGTCTTCCAGAAAAGGATTTATAGCCAAGGCTGCTATGGATAAGAATAGGACTCATATGAGTCAGCTGTACTATCCAGGGCTCTTAATTCAGGTTTCTTTTTACTTAATGGTCGCCGTCTTCTAGAATGGTCTTTGAGAACCATCATTAGATTGTATTGTTCTTGTCTTCTCCAATGTAAACTGCGATCAGTGTGTATTTTGAAAGGACAACCAGAAAATCACACATTGAAGGCAAATAGATGGCAGTAATGCAGAGGTTTCCAATCTGCCGCTCTCCAGCTGTTGAAAAGCTACAACCCTCAACATGCTTGTGGCTGTCATGGTATGCAGGGAGTTGTACTTTTAAAACAACTGGACAGCCGCAGGTTAAAGACGGCTGCAACATTATTTACTGCTAATAAATATGGTTTTATCTATAAGCCCTCTTTCACACGAGTGTTTTATCACAGCTGTTTTGCAGCGATAAAACGCCGTCCGAAAGTCGCGACAATCTTAAACATTGGACTCCAATGCATTCGTTCACATGGCCGATTTTCCGGCGCCTAATCAAGGGTCGGCCGCTTTTACGCAATGGAAAAGATAGGACTTGTTTTCCTGAAATGCTTAGCCGGTTTCTATGGGAGCCTATGGGAGCTATCGGAAAAGGGGAGGGAGTGTAGCAGCGACTCGCGTTGCTAAAGTCCCTACCCTTGCCAGCAGCTCCCATAAGCTGGGGAGGGAAATTAGCATGGCAAGCACTGCTAAAGTCCCCCCCCCCCCCTCCTTTGCTGGCAGTTTTCATAGGCTTCTATTGGAGCTTCTATTGCCGCGATTAGCCGGCAAAGGTGGGGGGAGGAGTGAGGGGGAGAGACTTTTGCAGCGCTATGGTCTCTTCCCCCAGCCAACAGAATTCGGAGCTTATATATGCCGCAGCCCGACCATCTGAATTAGTGAGAAAATGAGAGACTTAGCTGCGACCTGGTCCCGGCTCCTCTCGTTCATGCCATTTTCAGGCCGCGATGTGGCAGATGAAAATCACAACACCCGTGTAAAAGAGCCTTAAGGGTGGCTTTACAATCATCGCCTGAATAAGTTACTCAAAATAATTTCTAAAACGTACAAATGACAGTGAGACTATGGAACTCTCTGCCTGAGGACGTGGTGACGGCGAATTCGATAAAAGAGTGGACGCCTTTCTTGGGTGATACAATATTACCTGTTATAATCACTAATAACTTCAGAAGGGTCAGGGATCCAAGGAGTATTCCGATAGCCAGATTGGAGTTAGTAAGGATTTTTTTTTTCCTTTAATGAGGAGAATTGGCTTCTACCTCATTGGGGGGTTCTCGCCTTCCTCTGGATCAACATTGGGGGGTAACAGGCTGAATGCGATGGACATTTGTCCTTTTTGGCCTTACGTACTATGTTACTATTTTTCTGTGTTTTCACACAGTGTGATTATTGTTCACTTGTTCCATTTCTTTGAACTAATTGTTGGAGCGTTTACATGGGATGAAATATCGTTCCTCAATAAGTTCGGAGAGGTGACGTATTTTGCAATTTTGTTCCCTCCCCAATGCAGGCTCATTGGCAGCTGAATACACTGAACACACATAAAAATGTGTAGCAAGTCTTAAAATGAACACTTGCTATTGCAGTCTCTAACTGGACCAAGACCAGCCAGAGATGCTAGCACTTGGGGCGTATTCACACGGGCGTATTTGAATGCACAGGATACGTAGAGAATGGAACTCATTTATTTCAATGCGTTCGTTCTCATTGTCTTTTTTTGTCCACGCAATTCGAACGTGGGAAAAAATGAAATATGCTCTACTTTAATGCGCATTTGTGCACCCAAGGTCCCCATTGAAGCCTATGGGGGGTGCAAAAACATGTGCAATGCACAATGGGATGCGCAATACGCTGTGCACGTCCATGAGAAAAAGAACACATCTGGAGCTGATTAGGCTAACTAGCCATTTAAATCAGGGTGTGGTTGTGTCTTGTGTCCAAAAAACATGCCCTGCATGTGCAAAAAGTACAGAAAAAAACCCACTGATACGCATGCCAAAAAGACTCGTTGATGGCACAAAATGTATTGCACGCAATCACACATTTGCCGCCCTTAGTGTACTTGTGAAGACCGGCAGGAGCTGTTCAGTCGGGTATCACTTGCACATATTTATGTGTTTTCAGGAACCAATGAGCATTAAGTAAAAGAGAGAAAAATGTACAAAAAAGGCTGGAGCCAATCAGTGTTGGATGGGAGGTGCAGGCCAAACAAATGCACACCTCCCTGCAAAGTTGTTGGCTAGCCATTGAAAAGCAATAATTACCTGTTTAGACCCGATGATAAATTAATCAACCAGTGATTACTTCAAAGTGGGCTGAAATGAAGGGACTAGTGATTAGGATCTGCCAGAGCCTAACAGATTGCTGGTAGATCCTTTTGAAATTGGAAAAACTGCTAAGTTTATGGGACGATAGTAGAGAAAAAAATGGTGAAATATGAACAATAAACATCCGAACAAATGAGATTTCCATCAGTCTGAACATCCATTTTTATTACCATCGACAGAACTATCATCAAGAAGCATAAAATGAATCAGAGAAATTTTTAAATCTCATTATCCTAAATAGCTTTTTAAATGAGGGCTGGGGTGTGTTGCGCGCTCATATGAACATGCCCTGCATGCGCAAAACAGTACAATACAATGCGCAGACATGCGCGCAAAAGCGCCTTATTCATAGCACAAACACGTTGTGCTGAAGCGTGCACTATGTAAAGCACAGAAGCGCTAAACATTGAGATGAGCGTTGGGCACTTAAACGCCCGACAATCATCCCATGTAAAAGGACCCTTAGACTCTGTTCACATGTGAGTCGTGGTTTCCGTCATAAACGGAAGTGACGAAGCAGTGACAGATCTGTTGCATGACTTCATTGGGTTCCACCATAGTGTCTATTGTCAAAAGAGCCTCTGTCATAAATGTGAACGTACATAGCCTTAGTAATCGGACTGTGAAAGGATGGGATACATAAGGCTGATCAGTTGGAAGCAGGAAAACTGGGTAAGTGTAAGGATCTGAGCGGCTTTGAAATTGTAATGGCTGGATGACTGGGTCAGAACATCTTCAGGTTTTGTGGTCCTGATTTACAGTGGTTAGTACCTACCAAAAGTGGTCCAAAGAATGATAACTGGTGACAGGGTCATGGACACCCAAAGCTCATTAATGTGCATGGAAAGCAAAGGTTAACTTATTTGGCCTGATCTCACTGAAGAGCTACTGTAGCAATCGAAGAAGGTGGTCTGGTTTGATCAATCACTTTGCGCTAGAGAGTCATTATATGGCCATTTTTTCATTTTAGATGGAAATCCTCATTAAAAGGGTTCTCCAAGACTTTTACTAGTGAGGACCTATCCTCAGGATAGGGCATTAGTAGTTAATCGACAGGGGTCTGACACTCAGATTCACCACTGATCAACGGATCCCCAGACCCGCTGTCAATGTGGACAGCCCTGGAAGCGGATAGCACTGTCAATTATGCAGCAGATCCGTTTGGTACTGAATTCAATGGAAGCTGTGCCTGCAATACGAAACCGCGGTCTGTGCTCACAGCAGTGCCGGGAATCAACTGATCGGCAGGAATCCTAAGCGCCAGATCTTCTGCACACATTCACACATTTTGTTCTGCATTGTGTGAAGAACGTTCTGTACATTTATTTGTAATTTATCTTTTGGATAATACAATATGTAATTAGCACTTTAACTTAAAGGGGTCTGTCTTGGGGAGATATTCCCTTTAAGCCTAAAGTATTGCATCACTGGTGGGACTGGAAGAAAGTTTGCTCTACATTCTTATTATCACTTAAGTGGGCCCCAATGAAAAATCTGTAATGGGACCCACAGCATGTGTCATTTAGGGTGGTTTCACATCTGCGCTCAGGGGTTCCACTGTCCTGCTCCACTTGGGGAACAGGAAAGGGGAATCCCTGTTGCTAGACAGCTCTGTCTCAGGACAGAACCGAATAGCACAGAACGGACCCCGATGACTATGCCCCTACTTAGGTTGCAAAGGGGGAGACCTGGAAACCTTTAACTCACATTCATAACTGCTAGTACTTTCCTTTAACTGCATTAAAACTAGACATTCCAGATCCAAGTGGCATTCATTTGCAAGCAAAGTCATACAGCGCATCGTTTTCCGTGTAGGAGGCAGATAAAAGACCTAAGCCTAAATGATTAACAGCTTTCCAAGATACAAATAACTGTCGGCTTAATGTATGTACAGGGGATAATATTTGCAGCAGGTATGACAATATTTAAAGTGGCCGACAGTCTATGGCTTATTTCCATTATTGCCAGGGAGGTTAATAACAGCAGCTTAGTGTGTTACCCTTTTTATTATTGCAATGTTGGATTATATTCAAAAAGTATTTGTGAGTGTAATTGGAGTGCATCCTGACCAGGAGGGAGGGGGGAGAAGACTCCATTGCATAAGCCTCCCAGAACCAGAGGAGGTATTTAGGGGGGAGAGTCTCAGACAATGAGAGCTTCTCCTTCTCTTGTTAACCGTGTTCTGAGACTGCAGTCTACAAGAAATGAGAAGCTATTGAGAGAGAACTCTGTGTACTGAGAGAAGATGGGGAGGGATAGGTCAGAGGCTTGTGGGGAGTTAGGAAATGAGAGCAAAGAAGAAAATGAAACGATGGAGAAAGAAAAAAAAAAATGAACCGAAAAAAGTTTTGTAGAAATGTCTTTTAACTTTTGAAAGAAGGAGATGTTGACAGGCATGACCATCCGCACCGAGAAGAACTCTCAATGAAGAACACAACAAGGAAAATTAGAAGAAATTCAGATTAGGAATGAGTTGCAGGAAGGTAGTAAATGGAAGTCTGTAAATTCCTTTAACGTCATTGTGACAATTGTGAAAGGGTTACAGGGAGCTTGCTGCACCCTGGTCACACGAGCTGGCCCAGCTCTGCCTGCCCAGACTTGCCTGCGTTCTCTTTGAGCGATTGTAGATTCTCTTGAGCCGGACCGCAGGCTATTGTTCTGCCGCAGATGCCCAAAATAAAAGAGGAACTACTCCCATAAAAACAAGCTCAACTTAATTGCCTTTAATAAAATAAGTGTACATTCCCCAGCCGCTATTCTTCTGGAAGGGCACATCAGCCATATTTATTCGCTAAAGCTTAAGGCTACTTCTGCTAGGAGTCTTTTTCTCAATAGTGTCTAGTAAAGAAGCACCATTACTTAGACACCTAGAAACATTCGTTTCTTCAAGAGTGTAGGAATTATTGATCCCAATGCTACATTTCTAGGAACTTGCTGTGTTCTGCCGGTAATAGTTTTGCTTCATTTGCAGGCTAAGGGACATTATCAATTCTAACAGTAGATAGGTTTGTTGACCCCCTATGAGCAAGACATTATAGTCTGTCTCAAGAAGAGAATGTAGCCGATAGTGGCAGCATGGAGTATATCAATCTGCCATTTGGGCTTGGGGATTGACCACCTCTTGACCGGAGGAGAAGATGTTTGTCACAGGTAGCCAATTCCCCAACCACAAATGGCAGAGTGATACACTTAATGCCGCCGCTATCGGCTGTATTCTCTTCGTGAGACAGACTATAGCAGAACATATTTGCGGGTATGCATTAGTTTAATAGAGATGGATAAAGTAAATTTGCATTGCCTTGCAGTTATTTGTTCACTCTAAATAGTAATATGTTCAACTGTTGTCTTGCTCATAAGTAATAAGAAATTCTATATGCAACTTGCTAATGTAGCCAAGACTTTCAAGATGTCACATATACTTAAAAGTGAACTTGTCACCCCGTTCATGCTCCCTATGGTGGTTTAATTCTGAGATGCTATAGTGTTTCAGAAAAAGTATGCTTAGAAGTCTAACTTGTAGCACAGTTCGCGGAGTCTTCGAGTCTGAGGTGGGCCACGTTGGACTCCCTGTTCCCATCTTTGACTTGAGAGTTGCAAGAGTTTAGCTACAAGTCAAACTTCTAAGTATGTTTTTTTAAATGCTGCAGTGTTTCAAGATAACACATATGTGGGCTGAATGGTCATATCTGTCCTGGTTTCATCTGCCCATGGTTCAGACAGAACCTGATTATAGGTTTCCCAGGACTTGTTCACATTGGAGAATTGCAAAGCATTCCCTTGCTAGGACCCCTAGCAATCAGCCATAATCTATAGAGATACCTGGTAGTTATCTGCCTGCAGAGTTACCACAGGGGAAATTAACTGGTCATTTTTGAAAAGTCAGTACTATTTACTTTATTTACCTAAAATTATATTTTTGTGCTGAAAATACACTCTAAACTGCTGGTCACTAGGGGTCTCCCTTCCTCATAGCTTACCATCCATGGCTTGCTCTCAGTTGTTTGACAGGAGACATGGAGAAATTAGACCAGTGGTTGGGCAGAGGGATAAGTCATTGCAATTATCGAAAAGTATAAAGTGCAGGGCACAGGGTAGGGGAAGATGGAAGGAGAAACTGACACAGACACTGCCTGCAAGCTAATAGTAAGTTACTTTTTACTGAGCTTTAGCCACAGAAATCACATCTTTATTACTTAATCTTGCTGAACATTGTCCTACATTTAAGTATGTCTGTGTGTGTGTTACAGACAGTTAGAGAGCAGGACCTGCAGTTCTCTGAGCATAGTCTACAGAACACAGCACTGCCGCCAGGCCCCTCCCACCAGTACTGAGAGAACTGTGAATCACAGATACACCCTGCAGGTGTGAGGGGAAGAGGGATGAAGAACATACAGGATCTAAGTCATTTAATGGCTAGAAATCATGTTATTCCACATGTACACGCGGCAGCTTATTCTGAAAATTCATCTGAAAAGTTAGGTACACTTTAAGCACCACGCAGTGCCCATTCACATCAACGGGTTGTCTGTGTAATGCAAGACAGCCCAGGTCCTCCAAAGTGAGAGGTGCTCTTTGTAAAGCGCACCTAACGTTTCAGATGACTTTTCAGAATAAACTGCTGTGTGTGTGTACATGAGGAATAACACAATTTTTGGCCATTGTATGACTCTGCGGTCTACATCTCTAATCTTCAGTTTTTCCTGAGCTAATGGGTTTACTTACTATGGGAGACATCACTGCTATGATGTCTTCTATACTTTGTACACACAGGAGAACAGGATATCTGCTCTATATGTGTAGCATACTCTCAGAAAAAGCAGTTTGGAGCTGATTATACAGCAGTACAGTTCTGAATCCAGCACTGAGTTGAGATAAAACACTTACTAAAAGCTGCAACAACGTCTCTGTGTGTGTCTCTGTCTCACTCCCAGTATCTTCTCCTCCTCCCCCTTTCCTCTCCATACATTCTAAGAGCAGCATGAGACAGCAACACCACATACACACTTAATGTAGAATACTGTCCCTCTCAGTGCTTCTAAGGGTTCGGTCACACGAGCGCATAAACGGCGCGTTTTTGCGCCCAATCGTATAAACGTGACCATCTAAGGCGTTGGTTTGCAATGTATTCGTTCACACGGGCGATTTTACGGCGCGTAAAAACGGCAACCCGAAAAAAAACGGAACATACGCGACCGAAATACGCGCCAACGCATATTCGATGGCCGAAAAGATAGTTTGCAAAGTAGGAAAAAACGATAATACGCTTTCTAGCTCTGGTCATGATCGCCGAAAAGCGTTCTTTCCGGCGATTAAACGCTGCGCACGTGCGAACGTAAATACGCCTACGCTCGTGTGACTGCGCCCTAAAATGCACATTAGTCTTTTATAACTGTTTAAACTGCCTATTAGACCAACCTGACTACTTTGTTCCTGTAACTTTTGTTGGAGTCACAAGGCTCAAATATGTTTGCAGCAATATGGTACATCAATAAGTTACCTAAAAAGAGCCACTAAACTGTTAATGCAACAGGTGTCAATACTTTGCAGAAGCAGAGACTCTTTAAAGGCAACCTGTCACCTGTATAAACCACCATAAACTAACTTATGGTGCTGTTACGGCAGGGGGGCGGGGGCTGTATTTTTCATACTCACCCCCTTCCTAATTCTCATGGTGCCAGCACAGAAGTCTATTTGCCAAACGAAAAACTGACTCTTTTTAGAGTCCTGTGTACGTGTTCTCCCATGCAAGTCTATGGGAGAACACGTGCATGGGACTCAGAAAAGAGTCAGATTTTCATTCACACGCAAACTTCACAGGCGTCAACGCGGGAACTAGGAAATGGGTGAGTATGAAAAATTACAGCACCCGCCTCCCTGTCACCTGCCCTAACAACATCATAAATTAGGAAGGTGACAGGTTCCCTTTAATATACTTTTTACTTAAGGGGTTGTCCCGCGCCGAAACGTTTTTTTTTTTAACCCCCCCCCCCCCCGTTCGGCGCGAGACAACCCCGATACAGGGGTTAAAAAAACAAACCGCTCAGCGCTTACCTGAATCCCGGCGGTCCGGCGTCTTCATACTTACCTGCTGAAGATGGCCGCCGGGGTCTGCTTCCTCCGTGGACCGCAGCTCTTCTGTGCGGTCCATTGCCGATTCCAGCCTCCTGATTGGCTGGAATCGGCACGTGATGGGGCGGAGCTACACGGAGCCGGAATTCTGCACGAGCGGCTCCATTGAAGAGAGCAGAAGACCCGGACTGCGCAAGCGCGGCTAATTTGGCCATCGGAGGGCGAAAATTAGTCGGCTCCATGGGAACGAGGACGCTAGCAACGGAGCAGGTAAGTAAAAAACTTTTTATAACTTCTGTATGGCTCATAATTAATGCACAATGTACATTACAAAGTGCATTATTATGGCCATACAGAAGTGTATAGACCCACTTGCTGCCGCGGGACAACCCCTTTAATTCTGGAAAAGGACATATTTCCGAATATAAATTGTCCCTATTTCTTACTAGCAAAACATGAAGATAAATGTTGCCAATCAGCCTTACTGACTCTGTACGCTTAAACACACCTGAATGCTCCAGACCAGCATACTATCAAAATTTCTGCTTTAATAGTGGTGGTCACAATTGCTGATTATCAATTAATCAAGGGCATTTGATTAACAGCACCTGACTGTTCATCTGAGGTTTATTTACCTAATTTTAAGACCTTCTAAGAAACAGATTTTTGTTATTATGTCCTCTTATATAAAACCATAGAATTTAAAGAGAATGTACTTAGGTTTTCACATGACTGTAAAAATTTTGTCACTCATTGTAATCCTGCCGGTGATGATAGTTAAATGACTGCAGAAAAGTTTAACCTATTATTAGACTCAGTATTCAATGTGAAAACCGTAGGATTTTATTTATTTTTTATATAGATTGTGACAAAAAATAGAAAACAAACACCAAAAATTCTTTAAAAATGTTTAACATAAAAACCTGATTTATACAGAAGGTCATATTTTTTATTACACATTCTTTAAAGATTTTTTTTGGACTATAAAAATATTTAAGGGGCTGGTAATGGTGTAAATTAAACAATAGGGTCTACACTGGGCCCCATTCAACACAGAAGCCTCTGGATCTGAAAAGAAGCTCTAGCAGTCATGTACTGTTAGGAGACTTCAGTGGTTACGGGTCTTCATTGGCAGAATCACTGCATGACAGTTGCAGCTTCTTTCAAGGTTGGAGTGGCAGGGAGCTCCTTCACTAGATAGGGGACGGCACTGATGGAGAGGAGTAGGTCTTATTTCTTTATTTTACATAATTTTACTAAACATTTTTTAGTCGTGGAAAATGCCTTTACATCCCATTCACAATGAGTTCGGAATTCCAGTTTCCTGCTCCCTGATCGGAACAGAAAAGCGGAACCCCGGACACAAGCGTGAAACCACCATAATACCATCTCTATGAATGAAAATGCAGAAAATAACAGCCACAAGCACCCTGTACTATAACAGTAACAGAGAGCACCTGCCTATATGCACCATACTATAACTGAGAACATCTGCTTATATGCACCATACTATAAGAAAGAGCACCTGCCTATATGTGCTGTACTGTAACAGAGAGCACCTGCCTATATGCACCATACTATAACTGAGAGCATCTGCTTATATGCACCATACTATAAGAAAGAGCACCTGCCTATATGTGCTGTACTATAAGAAAGAGCACCTGCCTATATGTGCTGTACTGTAACAGAGAGCACTTGCTTATATGTGCTGTACTATAACAGAGAGCACGTACCTATATGTGCTGTACTATAACTGAGAGCACCTGCCTATATGCGCTGTACTATAATAGAGAGCACGTACCTATATGTGCTGTACTATAACTGAGAGCACCTGCCTATATGCGCTGTACTATAATAGAGAGCACGTACCTATATGTGCTGTACTATAACTGAGAGCACCTGCCTATATGCGCTGTACTATAACTGAGAGCACGTGCCCATATGTGCTGTATTATAACTGAGAGCACCTGCCTATATGTGCTGTACTATAACTGAGAGCACCTGCCTATATGTGCTGTACTATAACAGAGTACCTGCCTATATGTGTTGTATTATAACAGAGCACCTGCCTATATGTGCTGTACTATAACAGAGCACCTACCTATATGTGCTGTACTATAACTGAGAGCACCTGCCTATATGCGCTGTACTATAACTGAGAGCACCTGCCTATATGTGCTGTACTATAACAGAGCACCTGCCTATATGTGCTGTACTATAACAGAGAGCAGCTGCCTATATGCGCTGTAATATAACAGAGAGCACCTGCCTATATGCGCTGTAATATAACTGAGAGCACCTGCCTATATGCGCTGTCCTATAATAGAGAGCTCCAGCCTATATGCACCATACTATAAAAGAACACATTCCATTCGGGTTTTTGGATTTCTGCAGGGAGGTTGGGTGCAGCCATGTGAGTGTGAGATGCCTGTCCAGCAGTGTGTTACTACAGTCCTCCCCTTTCTCTTCACTGCATTCACAGGGGTGGCTCTCCTACATAAAGTTGCCCCTGCATCCATCTCTGCTCCCTCACCACTGCACACAATGACTTGCCATTCACTTGCTAATTACACTAAATATTTAAAATCAACACGCAGAATAAACAGTTTGGCTAATCTGTCCCTGTTTGAGAATGCTAATCCAGCCTTTTGTCTTCCACTGCTGTCTGAGGAAAAGGCTCCCTCTATGTCTCCCTCTGAAGCACCATTTTCCCTCTCTTGCCCTCTCTTTCCCTCACACAGGTCACCTTCATTTTTTTTGTACCGGCAATGCAGGTCATTTACCAGAATGAAAAATGTGCACCACCCGCAGAGCAATACAATTCCAGACCGTACTTTCCTGGTTGGAAGCGCCGGTACAGCAAAGTGCAAAGATATTTAGTTAAGATGATACTGGCAGGGAAACGTCTTCTCGAAGGGGAAATGAACTGCTTATTTTGAAAAGTTGAGATCTTAGAAAAAAGTTGTAAAAATGAATAAAGACTTTGCTCTTAAAAGACTTAAGGCTCCTTCACACGGGCGTATTTATGTCGCTAAATTTGCGTGCACAATAAGCAAAGAATAGAACTCATTGATTTCAAGGGGTTCGTTCTTATTTCTCTTTTGAATGACGATAATCGTTCGGTCTAAAAGCAGACAATGATTGAGCGATAAATGATAAATCGTTCACTTTTCATTCACCGTTCATTTTCTGCAGGCATAAAAATCATCATTGGCTCATTCACTAATCGTTCGGTTTAAATACAGGAATGTCAGTCGGTCTCAATCACTTACTTATACAGCCAATGAGAACGCCTGAATGATTTGTTGTTTGAACGAGTCAATGATGTTTCTGCCTGTATAAACCTAAGCATAAGCGCACAAAAATTGAACATGCCGCGTTTGTATGGGCCGGGCCCATTGAAATCAATGGGTTCTATTGTCTGCATATTGTGTGGGACGATTTTGCGCACGCAAATACCGTACGTCCTTGTGAAGGGGCCACTACGGCTTCATTAAACAGGTGTATGTTTTTGCACGTGCCACAGTACAACGTATTTGCACTATGTGCAAAGCTTTTGGTGTATTGTAATGTACTTTTTACGCAAGCAGGGCATGTTCATTTGCGCAAGCAGGGCATCTGACAAACACAACCTGATTTAAGTGGCTATTTGGCTTAGTGAGTTCCAGGTGTGTTCTATTTTTTTTCACAGAATTGCTCAGCGTATTGCGTATTTGTGCACACATTTGCACACCTCACATAGACTTCTATGGGAACCTATGGTGCGCAGATGAGCACAAAAATACAGTCCTTTTTTTGTGTGCGTGGGAAATGCACATGCAAAAAAAAAAAAAACAGACAAAAAGATTCGTGGGGCACCGGGGGTGAGCGAGGGGTTGCGGTGGGGAAAGGGGGTGGCGGAGAGAAAGCTCCCCCCTGTTCCCTCCCTGCTACACCCCACTCCCCCCGCATCTTTTCGCCCAATTAGGCAGTTACTCTAAAAAAGCGATGCTCGATCGAGTAATTGTCCTAAACGAGCACGTTTGCTCATCTCTAAATGTGAACGATCGGTATTTAAACTGAATGACTAGTGAAGGAGCCAATGATGATTTCATGCCTGCATAGAATGAACAATGAATGAAAAGCGAACGATTTATCGTTCATCGTTGGCTGAATTTACACTGAACGACTGTTGTTTATTTTCGCTCATTTGAACGGAATCGTTCAATGTAAAGGCATCTAAAGTTTCTCTCTCCTCTCCTGAGTATTCTTATCAGCTAATTTATGAGCTAAACTAGAGGCCCATTTACACGCAAAGACAATATTTCAAACAATTGAAAGATTGACAGTTTTAGCAATCGTTTTGCGCGTAAAAGAGCCTCCAGAGCTGATTGCAGAGCACAGCATATTGTCTGAGCTCTGCACACAGCTCTATTGTTCTTGCAAGCACTGTCAGCAGAATACAATGTATTCTCTGACTCCCGTGAAGAACACAGTTTCCGGTCCTTGTTATCTCTCTCCGGCTGAACAATGAATTTAAAGATCATCATAAAATCATCATTCAGCTGAAGAGTGAACTATGGCAGCATTTACACGCAACAATTAGCACTCATATGCCATCGTTTGAATGAATTTTCAGCAATAATTGTTGCGTGTAAATGGGCCTTACGTTTGTCTGTTGTAGTCATAAATCAGCCGATAAGAATTAAAAACTAAGCCATCAGTCTAGCTTCACTGATCTGAAGGAAAAGTCATTCTGCACTTATTGTATACAGTGATATGTAGAAGCTGGAGAAGGCAAACAGTGAAAAACTTTGAAACAAACCCTATTATAAAAATTATTTTCATCCCCAAATAAATGCATTTAAGTACAAAAACGTGCCCACAGGTATCCATAGCCTTAAATGTTTTATGTGTTTGATGCTAGATACAGTATACTAGCATTATTCAGCAATAGTAACTAATTACTGGTATGCAGAAATACAGTCCAGGGATGGTCAGGCTGCTACTGCTCCAACCTGTATATATGTTAAAATTTCTGCCACTTCTAGACTGGTTTGTCTAGCCATTGGTGAGCATATAACTGGCTTGAGGAGAAAGCAAGGCCTGGAGGAAGAGAATTGAAGAAGGACTTGAGACATGCAGTCTGGCACGTCCCCAAGAAGGACCCTAGGCACCAAGCACAGTTGAGTAATTGTCATTTATGCAGATTAACGCACAGTGAATTTTTTTAAGCATGCACTTCTAGAGGAAAAAGGTCTACTTTTGCCCTCCAGAGAAAACGCACCCCTCTTGTTCATGGGCCGTGGCAAGAATTAAGACTCAGTCCAACTACACAGACTGGTGCATGCGCAGATCATTTAGCTCTATCTGTGAGAATGATCCGAGCATGTGCCAGTGTATGTAGTGGTACAAATTAAAGCCCCATTTACACGCAATGATTATAGCTCAAAATTTCTCCCTGATAACAAGGATGGCATGCTGATAGCATTGTATGCAGCCAGCAGCCCACAGCAGAACAAAGCTGATGTATTTAGAGAACAGACCCCCGCAGTTCTCTAAATACATACAAATGAAGCTAGTTAGCTACTAATGGGCTGATTCAGCCCATTAGTAGCTAATGCAAAATGATTGATTAAAACTGTCATCTTTTGCCGAATTTTGAGTGATCATCTTCGCGTGTAAATGGGGCTTCGGACGCGATTGTAGATGACGTACATGTGATCAGCATTGCACATCACTCAGAGATAAGGATTGGAGCGAGCTGTGGGCAGCAAGGATGGTCTTGGCCCCCCTACTGGAGCATCTGGGTTAATTTATACACAGCATGGGAATAATTAAACCTCAGTTAAACAAAGCTGTAAGCATTAAGGTCCATTTAAATTTGTCAGAAACAGATAGTTTTGAGCAATCATTTTGGAGTAGGTACTAATGGGCTAATCAACCTATTAGTAGCTAGCTTCATTTGCATGTATTTAGAGAACAGCAGGTGGTCTGTTCTCTAAATACATCACTTTTGTTCTCCCATGTGCTGCCAGCTGCATACAATGCTATCAGCTCTGCCCGCGGAGAACACAGCATGCGATCACTGCTATCAGGGGCAACGGATTCTATGCTGAGCTGAACTCAGCAATGGCCGAAGAGTGCACAGTAAGTGCACGATGGGCACACATTTACACGCAACGTCTATCGCTCAAAAGCAGTCGTTTTGATGAATTTTGAGCGATAATCGTTTAGAGTAAATCAGCCTTCAGCCGCTATAACACCACCAACTTTGGAAAGTCCTATAATTAATTATTTACTGGTCGCCATTGTTATCCCTTTAACATAATGTACCTTTTTTTTAAGGCGTGTACCTTAAGAATCCCTTATTGAAATGGCAGGTTTCTTGAACCATGAAGTGTAATTTATTCAGTGTACATGTAACCACTAATGGTCCTTTTTAAGGACTTGAACCCAAAACTGGACTCAGTTAAGACATGCCACTTATACCTATACCGGACTCCCCTCTATAGAGAAATCACTTTCACACAGCCGAAAAAAAATTGGGCGAGATTTGTGCGTTGTGGGATGAACAAATCTTATATGAATATGAAAGTCATTCTTTTGAATGGATTCATATACATAAGCGGCATGTCCTATCTTATCCTGTTCCTCGGAACACATCGCCCATTGCTTTCAATGGGGGAGTAAATGCCTCGCATGCCATGCAATGTACGATGCATTGTTTCCCATTGAAACCAATGTGAAACACTTCCGATCCTCTATCACGTGTGAAATTCGTGCAAGAGGATAAGAACTTCACTCATGCGATGCGTTTTTTCCTGGAAAACGCCACACATTCGCGGGTAAATCGCACCAGGGTCAAAGCGGGACATAGGGATGTGGCCAGGGGCGGGACTTATCACAACGTAGGATTTTACCTTCATCCTTATAAAAAGTACAGGGCAGTTTAAAAAATGTCAGGGAGCAAATTCCGCAGCATTTCCGCATCCAAAAAAGTCAAAATCCATACCATTGGTGCCGATTTTGACTGAAAATACTATGTGGTGTTCCGCCTCACCTCCTCTGAAGGCTTCCTGCTGTCAGCGCTTCCTGGCTTCTGGTCCCCAGTGGCCTGTAGTGGCCTCACCTGACCAGGCCTCTGGGAGCGCTGGCAGTGGGCAGCCTTCGGACGAGGTAAGGCTGATTGCCACATAGTAAGAAATCAGCTGAAGATATGGAGCTGATTTTCAGTCAAAATCACTAATGATATGGATTTTGAGTATTTTTTCAATGCAGAAATACTGCAGAATTTGCTATGGAAATTTCTGCTGCGGATATTCCGCAGCATTTCCGCCATGTGTAAACATACTTGAGTCAGCTTGAGGTATGCTGCCATGTGCAAAGTGGCCCCAGTAGTAATAGTGTCCCCCACATTGGCCCCAGTAGTACTAGTGACCCCCACAGTGGCCTCAGCAGTAATAGTGACCCCTATATCAGCCCCAGTAATGTCCCCCACAGTGTCCCCAGTAGTAATAGTGACCCCTATATCAGCTCCAGTAGTAATAGTGACCCTCACAGTGGCCTCAGTAGTAATATTACCCCTATATCAGCCCCAGTAGTAATAGTTTCCCCCACAGTGGCCTTAGTAGTAATAGTGACCCCCACAGTGGCCTCAGTAGTAATAGTGACCCCCACAGTGGCCTCAGTAGTAATAGTGACCCCCACAGTGGCCTCAGTAGTAATAGTGACCCCCACAGTGGCCTCAGTAGTAATAGTGACCCCCACAGTGGCCTCAGTAGTAATAGTGACCCCCACAGTGGCCTCAGTAGTAATAGTGACTCCCACAGTCGCCTGAGTAGTAATGGTGATCCCTATATTAGCCCCAGTACAATATTGCCCCCTACAGTGGCCTCAGCAGTAATAGTGATCCCTTTATTTGCCCCAGTGAAATATTGACCCACACAGTGGCCTTAGTAGTAATAGTGATCCCTATATTAGCCCCAGTAGTAATATTGACCCCCACAGTGCCCTCAGTAGTAATAGAGCCCCCCCCCCCCCTCAAACCCATATACTCATCTCCTCTTGGTCTTCAGACCGCAGCTGCTCCTTTATTCATCGCTGCTGCGGGCGGAAGTGTGTGCACCCGCAGCACCGCCTCCGCCCTTCTCCTCTTTTCCTGTGGAACCAACTAGAAGAGTTTAGGGACAGAAGATCCCGGATGCACACACTGCCATCAGTGGCGCCACTCAGTGATTACCAGCCGGGGAGCCGCAGCACCCCAGCTGGCAGTCACCTTCATGGTGATCAGACGTCCCGAAAGAGGGACAAAAGCGGGACAGACGCTCCGAAAACAGGACAAATGGCTGTCTGGCTGGGGTCCAGTGGGAAAGCAGGACACAGGGTCCCAAAGCGGGACTGTCCTGCATAATCGGGACGTCTGGTCACCTTATGAATTTAGTCCCTGGTACATGCCATTATCTTTTGTTAATATACAGAAAATCACAGAAAAAAGTGGAATTCGGACAACACCCTTCAGGTTTTGAGAGTGCCATTCCTGGTAACCTGCTGTTACATCTGTCACTTTGCAATTAACAGAATAAACTGAATAAACTTGTTCTTTAAAAGTTTGTGCCGAGTCTCAGACTCTTTTAAGTAGAGGAATGATAAAGCTTTCGGATGTCAGATACAATCTTAGCTGTATAAGTGCACCGCGAGCGGCAGCCGACGTAGGATGACAATCCAACCTATTAATTATTCTCTTGCTGGGAGACGAGGGACGTAAACAGGTATAAACAACCTTCGTAGTATTACAGTCCACTGTTATTTGCTGGCATATTTTGCTCCCTCAGCTGTGTCTGACCTGAAAGGGACACAATGGGGATGGCAGGTCCAGGCCTGCCCGTTCCAAGTGTGCGTGAGGGGGGGCTGGACGCTGGCCTGGGGAGGAGGCTCCTTGGCCTTTCAGGAATGCAGACTGGCAAGAGGCTAATGTAATGGGACAGAAAGGGAGGGAAGAGAGGGGGACAACTCCTGCGTCACTGCAGACAAGTGACATGCATTGTGTGCCAGCAAGTGACGCTTTTTTTTCCCCCGGTACATAATATAAAACGGTCCCAATTGCCTGATAACAGTTGGCTATATTTGGTCATACACGTTCAATAACCCCTCTCACTATTACCATGCACACTCGGCTGAGCGTGTACGTGTGCTCAATCGGGAGGTAGGGTCCTTTTAGATTAAGCAATCATTGAGTTATTGCAAATAAGTACAAATCAATCAAGTATGTCAATTGGTGCTCATCCCTGCCATTCCCAGCTGGCCAAGGATCGGACTTGGGGTGCATTTACACGAACGTATATCGGCTCGGTTTTCACGCCGAGCCGATATACGTTATCCTCGTGTGCAGGGGGAAGGGGGGGGAGGATGGAAGAGCCAGGAGCAGGAACTGAGCTCCCGCCGCGACCATATCACGATCCCCAGTGTGAAAGAGCCCTAAGAAGACCTGATCAGCTAATAAAGAGACGCATTTCACTGGCTGAACCTGGACATGTTTACTCATCCCGCTGATAAGCTAAAAGACCATTTGAAATTCTTGCCCGGTCACTGGGCTGTGTAAAAGGCCCTTAGGGCTCCTGCACACTGACGAGAGCGATATCGGATGTGATTGACGCCCTGATATCGCTCTCGCAATCCTTCTTGAAGCCCTGGATGTGAGGTGCTTCCGCAGAGAAACAGCTTCTCATCCCTGCAGGGCTGAAGGAATCTCCTGCCGTGGCTGTCACAGCTGCAGCAGGAGATGGTGATCTTCTCCCAGTGATTACAATGGGGCCAGCAGCAGTAGCGCCAGTCCCATTGAAATCAATAGGATACAATCGTGATCTCTGCTGTGGCAGGGGACTCTCCGCGACAAGGATTTTTTTGGGGGAGGGATGTTGAACTTTAAGCCCTACCCCGAAAATAATCAATAACTGAAAAAAAAAAAAAGAAGTGGAATACATCACCTTAGTAGCGCTGTCATCTCCGGTGTATCTTCTAGCAGGGCCCCGGCACTCTTCTTCTGCTGCTCTTTTTGCCGGAGATTGAAAAATCCTGGCCTCCTGAAGCACTGTCTCTTATTGGCTGAGCGTTGTGACCAATCAGAGGCAGCGCTCAGCTGTCATTCAATGCTGAGCGCTGCCTCTGATTGGTCACTGCGCTCAGCCAATCGGAGGCAGCGCTTTCAAGAGGTGGGGATTTTTAAATGCTCGGCCAGAAGAGAAGGAGAAGAAGAGTGTCGGGAACCTGCTAGAAGATGCGCCAGAGATGACAGCACTAACAAGGTGATGTATTAATATATTTGTTTCAACAGTCCATGGATTATTTTTTTTTGGGGGGGGGGGGGGCTTGTATTTCAAGCCGCTCCCGTTGAAATCAATGGGTGAGATCGCAAAAAGAATGGACATGCCGTGATTTTGTTTTAACGCTGCTTTGCAAGCGTTTCAAACATCGCAAATGTGCATGAAGCCATTGGCTTCATAATTTTGCGATTTCTCGCACCCTCACAACACTGGGAAATCGTGTAATTTCCTCGCCAGTGTAAAGGTGCCCTAAATGGCTTCCAGACTCCTCTGGCTTTGGCTTATCCTCCCTGGGAATAAAAGGTTGGCCATGTTGAAGTCCAACAGCCAGTTTGGGGAATGTTAGAAGACCTTCATATACATTAGACGGTCAGGCGATTCCACTAGTATCAGTTGGTTTAGCCAACATTGATTTGCATGGCTTAAGCAACTATGCTAGATCTACAACATGGTGACTTTGGACATGACACACATTGCACTGTTTAAGGCCTCATTCACATGGGCGATGCGTTTATACGCCAGCCACATCGCGGCCGAAAGTTGCATCAGGGAAGAATAGCCACGATTGAGTCCCGGACGACGATTTTATCATGTGCCCAAAAATCGTCCATGTGAATGTATGCATTGGAATCCAATGCTTCACATGGTCGCGATTCTCAGGCAAAATAGCCGTATAAAAACACTCATGTGAATAAGGCCAAAGATTGCAGTATGGCCATGCTACATCACAGTCTCATGTAAGTGAATGTGGTTACCTTGAAAAATCAAGCGGGTTTGGTTGTCTCGCAATTCTTGGGTTGTTGTAACCTACGAATTGGTTGCAAATTAGCATGGCCATATTCAATTTGCGATAACTGATAACTACATGATTATTTCCAATAATATATAGCAGAATTATTAATGCTGCTTTGGACTATAATGCAAGCTGTAATTCTGGTTCAGTGGAGTACAAGTTAGAAACTGTATTTAAAGTTTGCCTAAGTTTTTATGTAAATTTTATCCACTTCTAAACTATAAAATGGTTCTTCCAACTGGAATATAGCCGTTTATCAGGCTGTAGAGTTACAACTGCTTTCAGGGGTAATGGTAAAATTAAAAAAAAAAATTTAAAAAGTGAGCGAATCTAAGAAAGTATTTCTACTGTGGTCAGAACATGGTGATGCCTGGGGCTCATCAGTGGTGAAAGTCTATGGAAAAACATTAAAACCACTATTTTTTCTGCTTGACTCAATGTAGCAGGAGTCAATGTTGTTGCTCAAATGAGATATTGTTGCAGCGAAAGAGAAATCTGTACAGCAGAAACCAGTAGCATACGACCATGTCTGTCAAAAATGTCTTCAAACGTTGGCCAATGTAGAAGTACCCTGTAATAAGAAACTCCATGATATTTATTGATGAATGCGGATCTACTTACGGATGTGCCTGTAGACGTAGACTCATATGGATGGATCCATGGACAACTGACACTGAATTTTCATGGTGTTGTAACTCTTGAGATCATTTTACCATAATTTGACAATATTATAAGTTTCCCTGGAGCGTGTTATCCTCACAGACACATCTGCACTACCTGGATGGGCTAAAAGGTAAGGGACCTATAAAATCCAGACATTTTTGACGCAGCCAGAAAAGTAGTTATTTTGTAGTTCTGCTAAATTCAATTGTACAAGATTGGAATTCTTTAGGGAGGTGGCCCGCAGAGTTATAAGGGCCCTTTTACACCAACAGGTCATCCCAGAGATAATCCCTCCTGTGCCTTTACAGATGAACGATCATTGCTCAGTGAATGGAGGTGGAGCGTGTTGGGGATTGTTACGGCCCTCCCTCCTCCATTTACAATAAATAGACAGTCATTCATAAGTGATACTGCCTCTTTATATGGGCCAATCCCTTGTTCAGTTTCTGCATGGAAAAACTGAGCAACTAGCGAGAAGCAAAAAATTCTCGTTTGTCGTTCAGTCGGGGCATGCACTTTAAAAGTTTACACTGAACGATAATCTTCAGGGTCTCGCCGTGTAAAAGGACCCTAGCCATCACCACTCTGCAGAAGCTTAGAATGGGTTCCCATATATCATTTGTGTCTGGCCAATGCTTTTATGCCAGGGTCAGACATAATTAATGGACTGGTCCAGCCTCCATAGCCGGACAGAAAAGTGCAGCGTAGTACGTTTTTCTGTTTAGCGCAGGGAGGGTGGACTAGTGCATCAAAACTGATGTGTCAGTGCTTGCTTCAGCAGTACATATACTAAAATTGGAACGATACAAAGAAGATTAGCATGGCCCCCGTGCAAGGATGACACGCAAAGTCGTGAAGCGTTCCATATTTTTGGCAAGAGACACTATTGCCACTTGAAAAGTAACTCGTAAAACCTATAGGCTACCATTCAAACTGTCAAAGCATATGGACTTATGGAGACATCTGGAGTTCAAGGAGGGACAGTTCAATAAAATATTTTAGCTATGGCGTAACAGAGGCATTATGATGGTTCAACACTTCCTTCACCATAAAGAACCTAGATACAGAACATTTAAGGCGCTGCGAGATATATACGATTTACCCAAGGTGCACTTTCTACCATATGCACTGATGCGGGGCTTCCTATGTACCAGACTAGCTGATGTCTCTAAAGAGGCGGTAATGAACCCAATTGACTTACTTATACGGCTACCCCCACAGGGACATTCTATCTCTGACCTATATCATTGATTTAGGGTAGGGTGGATAATACCAGAAAATGTCTCGTTGATGGGTACGGTAATTCCGGGATCCGGAGATGTCCCCAAAGCTGGTTGAAGTTTGGGCCTCCATGAGAAAGGCCATAACAAACGAAAGATTGTAGGAAACCCACTTCAAAATAATACATGGTGTGATATATGGTTTTGATATTCCTCCTCACCCCATATACCCAGCCAGACTACAGGCGTGGCCTAGATGTTCACAATCAAAATCTGGTTTTTACATGGTTTCTAGCATTGCCCCAAAATTAAACCACCCTGGACGGAGGTCCAATCACTTGTGCATGAAATTGGAGGTGTATCCATTCTGTTAACGCCTCTAGCTTACGTATTCAACTTTCTCCTTAGTTATGTCAAAAATGCTAAAATGATACATACTATTCTTATAATAACTTAAAGGTGCTTGTTGCCAAACTGGTTGCAAACAAAATCCCCAGTACTACTGGATAAAGTACAGCAACTAAAACCCCTTTTAAAAATGGAGAAACTGGAGACAGAAGGATGTGCAGAATCCCAAGCGCCAAAGTTGTATAAGAACCTAGGGAAAAAAAAAAAAGCTCGGCACCCGGCATCCCGCATACAAAAATGCTCGAGTCTCCCATTGTAGTCAATGGGGTTCGTTACTTGAGTAGAGCTCTCGAATTTTAGGAAAAGCTCGACTCGAATAACACGGACCTGAGCATTTGGGTTCTCGCTCATCTCTAATTATAATGTGTCGTGGTCTTTCATAGAGTGATAAACAAGCAGAGATGAAAATAGATGTTACATTCTTAGTACTCACCTATAGATGTGATTATCAGTTGGTTTACTGGTTCAGTAAAGTGTCCCTCTTCCTACTCACTGTGGGCTTATCCCCCCCCTACTCAGGAGGACATTGAATGGAGCGATGGCCGTAGATGTGCAGTGCTGCTCCATTCATTTTCAATGGGACTGCTGAAGAAAGCTGAGTACAAGCACTTGGCTATTTCCATTGAAATGAATCAGCGGCCGTTCATGCATGGCTATTACTCCATTCAATGTGACATCACTGCGGTTGGGAGAAGCAACCCCGCAGTCATGAGAAAAGGGAGGGAGATACAGGTCACTTTTTCTTGGGACCGGTGGGGGTCTCAGTGGTTGGACCCCCACTAATTAGACTTTTATTACCTATGATATGGATACATGATAGAACTTAATTCTGGTCCAACCCCTTTAAGTATAGTCCCTATTATTTTCTTATTTTATATTAGTATATTGATAGGTCTTGTGCCAAGCTCCTTGTACAAAGAAGTGGAGATAGCATTGCGGTATGTCAGCTCTTCATTATAAATGCATTATAAATATAAATTAAGGACTGTGTCAGAGAGGTCCTATCACCTGTCCTGACATGTCTGCTTTATTCCCCATAATAGAACAATTCTGGAGCATCTTTTCTTAGGACTTTGAGTTGTGTCATTCCTTTGTTATTCCTTCTATAAAATTAACCTCTTAGTGACCAAGCCTGTTTGTGCCTTAATGACAAGACCAAATTTTGGGAATCTGACCTGTGTCACTTTAACATATAATAACTCTGCAAAGGTTTTGCATATCTAAGTAACTAACATTCTCTTTTCGCTACATATTGCACTTCATTTACGTGGTAAAAATAGACAAATAGAATTTGTGGGGTTTTTTTTATTAAAAGCGCCAAAATTGGGAAAATTTTGAAAAGATTTTTCAATTTTTTACATTTTCAACTGCAATATCTTAAATATGTGCAAACATACTATACAAATTTTTGATAAGATATATATTTCCATAGATTTACTTTATTCTGGAAGCACATTGGAAAAATTTAGGTTTTTTCAAACCATTTAGGAGACATACAAATTTAACATTATTTACATTTTGAGGAACATTTTGTTTTCCTGCACCAAGCCAAGATTGCAAAGGCTTATAGGTATCAGAATGATAGATACCCCCACAAATGACCCCATTTAAAAAATTTACCCCTTAATATATTCACTGAGGGGTGTCATGAGTATTTCGACCCCACACTTTCTTTTCAGGAGTTAATGTAATTTAGAGGGAAAAAAAATAAAATTTCATATATCTGCACATATGTCATTTTAAAGACTTTTTTTTCTATAGTGCACATGAAACTCCAGATTTGCATCCCAAAATGGATCCCCCTGCTTGTCCTGTGTTCAGAAACATACCCGATGTAGCCCTAATCTTCTGTCTGTATGCACAACGGGGCCCAAATCGAAAGGAGCAGCCGGAGGCTTTCAGACTAGAGTTTTTGCTTGTGTTTTAGGCCCCATTGCTCATTTGTAGAACCCCCACAAATGACCCCATTTTAAAAACTAGATCTGTTAACGAATTCAACTAGGGGTGCACTGCATATTTTGACCCAACAGTTTTTGAATGAATCTAAGCAAAGCTGAAGGAAAAAATTACTTTTTTTTTTTCTACAATTGTGTCATTTAAAAACATTTTTTTTTGTATAACACAAATATGAATGAACACTTGCACCCAAAAATAGATACCCCTGTTTGTCCCGTGTTCAGAAACACACCCATTGTAGCTCTAACTTACTTATAGGACATATGGCTAGGCCTGTAGTTGAAGAAACACCCATTGGATTTCAGGGCACAACTGCATAAATTCCAGGCCCCATTGCTAACTTGTGCAGAAACAAATTGGACTCCCTAAAAATAATATCCCCCTCCCCTTTTTGGCATTCCCTAAATCTTAGCTAAAAGTAATAATATAAACTGTGGGGTAATTACAGAGGTCTTGTTTGCATGGGCACATGGGGCACTAAAACTGGGTATCCCTTACCCTCCCATGCTTGCTGCAAACCCAACACTTTTTTGTGGGGTATTTCTTGACCTCAGTGGCAGGAATGAGGTGTGATGGTCTCATACAGAAGGCGCTCAACAAGCTGCTCCTGGAACTGCAGGAAGGCGAGCGTTCCCGGGGCTTCTTGTAAATTACATAGACATTACAGGTAGTGATCTGAAGAATGCCAGGTTTACATGGCCATACGTGGAATCCTCTTGCAGAGGCCCGTAGTGGATCCTAGCTGTGAGCCTGGCCGTGGCGCTGCATACAGTCACGTAATGTACTGTGCATAACTGCGTACTAACACAGGCAGTCATGCGCAGTACACCTTTGCTTGTTTATATTTCCCATGTCGTTGCTAAGCCGGGCAGCCGCAGCCCGTACACAATGTAGTTGCGTATGGGCTGAAGTTATATCCACGGTAAAATAGAACTTGCTGCATTCTGTTTTCTGCGAATGGATTATATAATTCAGACCCGCTAGTGTGAGCAGATTTGTGTAATCCAATGCATTTGATTGATCCGTGTATTACCGCGGATCAGACACATGCGGAATCCGCAATTACTATCCAGTTGTGTGAGACCGGCTTAAGGTAGATCACTAACTTTTTGTCACGTGACTGAGGATCGCTCATCGAGGCCACCGGTCACTGCCCCAGGCTCTCAGCTGCCTTTCCCAACGGGCGCATACACAGAAGCAGGGGAAGGTCCGGGAAGGATGATCGCGTTGGGGTTCAAAGGTGGAGGCCTCCAGTAATAAGTTTTATCTCCCCTCATCGATCACATTAGTGAGGGGAGATTAAACTTCAACTTTATTTTAACTTTTATGGTAACAAAGTTTCACCTCCGCTCACGGATCCGATCTGTGAGGGGAGGTGAAATGAAACTTTTTTTTAACTTTTACATCATGTATGGAGAAAAAAAAGTGTTGTGAAGAAGAAAAGGAGAGTGGTGGTTATGGGGGATTCCCTATTGAGAGGAACAGAGGCCGCTGTCTGCAGACCTGACATAGCGGTCAATGGAAGTGACATCAGACACCAGTGGCAGCAGAGCACGCTGAGGCAGAAGCGCCGAAGCAGGTGTGGGGGGCAGAAAGGGGAGACCAGAGCGGAGAGGGACCGGCGCCCAGAGGCCACCAGGAGTCCAGCGTCGGCAGAAGTTTTATCCAAGGGGAGCATGGCAGAAGCGGAGCGGGTGAGCAGAGTGGAGCAGCAGGTACCGAGACAGGAGGGCAGAGAGAGCGGCCGCCGGGAGAGCAGGTGATGTCACCAGGAGGAGTGGAGGAGCTGCAGCAGGAGTATCTTCTGTGTGTGCTTGTAAATCTAAGTGTGTGTCTTCTAGTGTATCCTAGTTGTGTCTTTTGTGTGTGTGTGTGTGTGTCTGGGGGTCTAAGTGTTTGTGGGGGAAAAAAAAAATTTGTGTGTGAGCGGTTGCGCAGAGGCAGCAGCGAGTGAGTGGTTGCGCAAGAGCATCAGCGTATGAGTGGTTGCGCAGAGTCGGCAGCGTGTGAGCGGAGTGTGAACAAGTCTACCTTGACTACTTCCACAGGTAAATTGTAGATCCCCATTAGGATGAGCTCCATGCCTGGCAATGTCATCCAGTGTGCTACTTGTGCAATGTATGCGGTCCTTGATGAGCCGATCGAGGGTGCATACTGTTGCGCAAGATGCGTGCACGTCGCACATTTAGAAGCCCAAATTCTGGATCTAAATGGGCAACTGGCAACACTGAGAGCCATTGACAACATGGAAAGGAGTTTGCTGCTCACTGAGCAGGCACTCGCTGGGGTAGAGGCGAGGGCGGATGGTAATACGGAAGTGCAAGGGGAGCAGGTAGCTAGCTGGGTGACAAATAGAAGGAGGCGTAGAGGGAACCAGGGAGGCTGGTCCTGAACTGGCACAAGCCAACATGTCTGCAATGTTGGAGGATGAGGGGGATGCCATTACAGAGCCAGCACCGCTGCAGCACGACATGCCCTCTGAACGCCAGGGGGATGAGTGTTCCAGTGAGACGGGGACGGGGAGCGCAGGGCAGGCTAGACAGGTCCTAGTGGTGGGGGACTCAATTATAAGGGGGATAGATAAGGCAATCTGTCATAAAGACCGGGATTGTCGAACGGTGTGTTGTCTTCATGGCGCCCAAGTTCGACACATCGCGGATCGAATTGACAAATTACTGGGAGGGGCTGGTGAGGATCCAGCAGTCATGGTGCACGTTGGCACCAATGAACAAATTAGAGGTCAATGGAGGGCCCTCAAAAATGATTTCAGGGACTTATGGTCCAAGCTTAGGGCACGGACCTTCAGGGTAGTTTTCTCGGAAATACTACCTGCACCTAAAGCCACACTAGAAAGGCAGCAGGATCTTAGGGAGGTAAACAAGTGGCTCTGGAGTTGGTGTAAGAAGGAGGGATTTGGGTTCCTGGAGAACTGGGCTGACTTTGCTGTCGGCAACAGGCTCTACCGTAGGGACGGGCTGCATCTTAATGGGGAGGGTGCAGCTGAGCTGGGGGAGAAGATGGCTAGAAGGCTGGAGGAGTGTTTAAACTAGGGACTGGGGGGAGGGTAAAATGAGAAATAGTGGGGTAGCTAGTGTAACTAGCGACCCGGATCCAAGCAAGGGGAATGGGGGTTGAGCAAGGGATGGGGTTAGTACAGTTAGAACTGTTAGATCAGCGATTAGTATGAATAACAACAAAACAAATTTAAAAAACAAAAAAAAAAGGATAAATTGTATGATCACGAATGCAACAAGTCTGATCGGTAAAGTGAGTGAGCTTGAAGTGAGAATGACTGATGAAAATTATGATATAGTCGGAATAACGGAAACATGGCTTGACGATAAGTGCGATTGGGCGGCGAATTTGCAGGGGTACAATCTCTTCAGAAAAGACCGAAGGAACCAGAAAGGTGGAGGGGTATGTCTGTACGTCAAATCGAACTTGAACCCGAGGCTACGGGAGGATATAGGAGTAGGAGAAGAACAGGTGGAATCTCTGTGGGTAGAAATACAGGGAGGAAAAAATAACAAAATCCTGATAGGGGTCTTCTATAGACCACCAAAAGTAACAGAAGAAACTGAAAACTTACTATTAAGGCAGATAGAAGAGGTGTCATACCGTAACAAAGTAATTATCATGGGGGACTTTAATTACCCAGGTATAACATGGAAGAACGAAACCTGCAAATCACATAGGGGTGATAAATTCTTGAAAGTAATTAAAGATATTTACCTGAACCAACTGGTGCAAGAACTAACGAGAGGGAGGGCCATTCTGGACCTAGTACTAACTAACAAACAGGAACGGATAAAGGGGGTACAGGTTGAGGAGCACTTGGGGAACAGTGACCACATTATAATCAATTTCCAGCTGTCATTCAATAGGAAGCCTTATCAGGGAGCGACAAATAAACTAAACTTTAGTAAAGCAAAATTTGATGAGCTTAGAACTACTATCGGTAACATTAATTGGACCAACATCCTCAAAAATGCCTGTACGGTGGACAAATGGGAAAAGTTCAAAAGGATCCTAATCACCTCATGTGAGCAGTTCATTCCCTTTAAAAATAAAAGAATCTCAACTAAAAGGAAACCAATGTGGCTCAACAAGACGGTAAGAGAGGCAATTAACGATAAAAAGAAAGCGTTCAAACTACTAAAGAAACAAGGCAGCGAAGAAGCGCTAAAACCGTACAGGGAAAAAAACAAAATATGCAAAGATAGGATCAAAACTGCCAAGGAGGAAGCAGAAAGACTGATCGCCAAAGAGAGCAGAAAACAACCCAAAACTATTTTTCAACTATATTAACAGCAAAAGGATTTGCAGGGAGAGCACTGGCCCCTAACAAATAATGCAGGGGAAATAATTGAAGATGATGGAGGGAAGGCAAATCTATTAAATAGTTTCTTTTCAAGCGTATTCACAAACGAAGAGGAAATGCCACACGAGATACAGGGGAATAAAATGAACCCATCACAAAATATCTCATACCTAACGCAGGAGGAGGTATGGAAGCGACTAAAGAAGACTAAAATCGATAAATTGCCAGGCCCAGATGGAATACACCCAAGGATACTAAGGGAACTAAATGACGAGATAGCTAGGCTGCTATATCTAATATTTCTAGACACTATCAAGACCGGTGTAGTACCATTGGATTGGCGCATTGCCAACGTGGTTCCAATTTACAAAAAGGGGAGCAAAAGTGGGCCTAGTAACTACAGGCCAGTAAGTCTCACTTCAGTAACGGGAAAAATTTTCGAGGGCATTCTGAGAGACGCCATCGATGAGTACCTCAAGGAGAACAAGGGAATAACTCCTCACCAGCATGGATTCATGAAGGGTCGCTCATGTCAGACAAATCTGATCAGTTTCTACGACGAAGTAAGCTCTAGGCTGGACCTGGGAGAATCTATTGATCTCGTATATCTGGACTTCTCTAAAGCCTTTGACACCGTGCCACATAATAGGCTAATATACAAAATGAGGCAGCTCGGATTGGGTGAAAACGTGTGTAATTGGGTAAAAAATAGGCTCAATGATAGAAAGCAGAGGGTGGTAATAAATGGTTCGTATTCTGATTGGACCACAGTCGCTGGCGGGGTGCCATAGGGTTCAGTATTAGGCCCCACTCTGTTCAATATATTTATCAACGACCTGATAGAGACACTGCACAACAAAATATCAATATTTGCAGATGACACAAAATTATACAATATAATTAATGCAACGGAGGACAATGTACAGCTACAAATGGACCTAGATAAGCTGGGGGCTTGGGCAGAAAAATGGCAAATGAAGTTCAATGTTGATAAATGTAAGGTTATGCACATGGGCAGCAAAAACGGACGTCACCAATATTCAATTAATGGAGTACCGCTAGGGAAAAGTGATATGGAAAAGGACCTGGGGGTACTAGTGGATAGTAAACTGAACTGGAGTAACCAATGCCAGTCAGCTGCTGCAAAGGCAAATAAAGTCTTGGGGTGCATTAAAAGAAGTATAGGAGTGAAGGACGAGAACATTATTCTTCCATTATATAAGGCACTAGTCAGGCCCCACATGGAATACTGCGCACAGTTCTGGTCACCGGTGCTCAGGAAAGATGTTACAGTACTAGAGGGGGTTCAAAGAAGAGCAACTAAACTAATACGTGGAATGAAAGGACTGGAATACCCAGAGAGGCATCAAAACTGGGATTATTCACCCTGGAAAAAAGACGGCTAAGAGGTGATCAAATAACCATGTATAAATACATGAGGGGACAATACAAGGATCTCTCTCATGGTCTGTTTACACCCAGGACTGCGATGATAACAAGAGGGCATTCGTTGTGTTTAGAGGAAAGCAGGTTTCATCACCAACATAGAAAGGGGTTCTTTACTGTAAGAGCAGTTAGACTGTGGAACTATCTGCCGGAGGAAGTGGTGATGGCAAAATCTATAGAGGAGTTTAAAAGGGGACTGGATGTCTTTCTGGAGTGGAAGGATATTATAGGTTATAAATCTTAGGTCAATTATTAATCTAGGTATACAGCCAGGTAGGAACTATTAGGGGTTGATCCAGGGAACAGTCTGATTGCCATTAGGGAGTCGGGAAGGAGTTTTTTTTCCCAAAAGGGCTATTTGGCTTCTTCTCTTGGGGTTTTTTGCCTTCCTCTGGATCAACACAGGAGGATAGACAGGCTGGACTAGATGGACATTGTCTTCATTCAGCCTAACAAACTATGTTACTATGTTACTCTAACTTCACAAGAGGTGTGCTGTCTTCCAGGTGCGAAAATCAAAGATGTGTCTGATAGGCTGTCAAGACTCTTTAGTGCTACAGAACACTATCCATTTTTACTAATACATGTAATGACAAGTGACACTGCAAAAAAGGACCTTGCAACTATCTGCAGAGACTTTGAAGAACTCGGAAAAAGGTGAAGGAACTAGGAGCACAGGTGGTCTTCTCATCCATCCTTCCAGTGGATGGCCATGGAATAAGAAGATGGAACAGTATTCTAGAGGTGAACAACTGGCTGCGTTGCTGGTGCCGTCAGCAAAGATTTAGATTTCTGGACCATGGAGTGAATTACCTATATGATGGACTGCTTGCTAGAGACGGACCTTACAAAAACAAGTAAGCATATATTTGGCAGTCTCCTTGCTACACGCATCAGCAGAACTTTAGACTAGAACAATATGGGAAGGCAAGTGAAAGGACAGGTAAACATACACAGCTAATGAATACATTTGAGAACCTTGCTATTAGAAGTGAAAAGAAAGAACAAAGACAAAAAATTTAGTAGGAAAGTAGAGGAGCAAGAGACACCGATCACAAACTAAAATCTTTCTACACAAATGCACAGAGCATGGGAAACAAACAAGGGAATTGGAGCTTCTAACACAGGAAGAGAAATATGATGTCATAGGCATCACGGAGACTTGGTGGGATGATACAAATGATTGGAATACAAGGCTTAAAAGGATACAACTTAACTATAAGGAACAGAGCTAAAAAAAAAAAGGGGAGGAGGTGTTGCGTTGTATGTTAGGAAAACATTCATCTCCACAGAAATTCAAGCATCAGAGCATGGTAGTTCTGTAGAAACTTTTTGGGTAAGAATACAAGGAGAGAACAACAGAAATGACACCATTGTAGGCATTTACTATAGGCCGCCTGGACAAGCAGAAGATATAGATTAACTCTTTCTACATCAGATGGCCAAGCTCTCAAAAAAAAGCATGACATAGTGATCATGGGAGATTTTAACTATCCAGACATTTGTTGGGAATCTCTCTCAGGTAAAAGTAATGGATCCAACAAATTCTTATCTGCTCTTGCAGACAACTTTATCTTCCAAAAGCTAGAAGATAAAACAAGGGGATCTGCTATCTTGGACATAATTCTAACCAACAGGGATGGAATGGTTGAGGAAGTAAGGGTGTCTGGGACCTTGGGAGGCAGTGATCATGCTAGCCTTGAATTTTGGATAACAAGTGGAGGAAGACCTGAGAAGAACTAGATCTCAAGGTTGGATTTCAGAAAGGCAGATTTTAATGGACTCAGAAAGAGGGTAGGAAGAATCCAATGGCTGGATGTTCTTAAGGACAGAAATGTCCAAGACGGTTGGGAAACATTGTGAAATGAGATTCTCAAAGCACAATCGTTAACAATTTCTAAAAGAAGGAAGAATGTGGAAGCATTTAAAAAGACCAGGATGGATGAACGCAGAACTTACACACGTTAAAAAGGAAGAAAAATATGTTTATCAAATGGAAAGAGGGAGGAATATCTAAAGAAGAATATAATGTAGTCTGCAGAAACTGTAGGGCAAGTGTCAGAAAAGCTTAAGGTAATAATGAATTGAGGCTTGTAAAAGAGGCTAAAAGCAATAAAAAAGGATTTGGGTGGTATGTCAAAAGCAAAGGAAAAGTCAAAATGCTATAGGTTATTTACAGGATGAAAATGGTGAATTGATTAAAAAAGATGTTGAGAAGGCCAAACTTTTAAATTCCTATTTTGTTTCTGTTTTCTCTCAGAAAGTAGATGGAACATCAACTGATCTTCCCTGTGCTATTGAGAGAATAAAAGAATGCAGGCTATCTATAAACAAAGAAATAGTGAGGGAACACTTGGCTAACTTAAATGAATTCAAGTCTCCAGGTCCAGATGAATTCCATCCTAGGATACTAAAGGAAGCATCAGAAGTAATTGCTGAACCATTCCCCATAATCTGTGAAAATTCCTGAAGAAAAGAAGTTCCAGAAGATTGGAAAAGGGCATATGTTGTCCCTATCTTCAAAAAAAGGGGAAGAAGGTGAATCCAGGAAACTACAGGCCTGTGAGCCTGACTTCTATACCGGGAAAGATCTTTGAACAAATTATTAAAACAGTGTGTATGCAAGTACTTGGATGAGAATGGAGTAATTAATCAGAGCCAGCATGGGTTTGTAACAAACAAGTTATGCCAGATGAATCTAATTTCCTTCTATGACAGAATCACCGACTGGGCTGATTAGGAAAATGCGGTAGATATAGCATATCTTGATTTTAGCAAAGCATTTGACAAAGTATCTCATACCACCCTTATTGAAAAAATGACCAAATATGGGATTGACAAGGCAACTGTTAGGTAGATTCACAACTGGCTGAGTGATCGTACTCAATGGTCATAAATGGCTGCATATCCAATTGAAAGAATGTGTCAAATGAGGTACTACAAAGGTCTGTCTTGGGTCCAGTGTTATTCAACATTTTTATAAATGATCTGGAGAAGTGAATTGAGGGGAAACTGATCAAATGTGCTCACAACACAAAGCTATGAAGGATATCTAACTCTAGAGAAGAGAGAGAGAGGATTCAAAAAGCTCTAAAAAAGCTTGAACAGTGGGTTGTGACTTACAGAATGGTATTTAACAAGGAGAAATGCCAAGTATGGGCAAGGAAAATGAAAAAAAGCACATACAGAATAAAAGGAATTGGGCTAAGCAGCACATGTGAAAAAGACTTTGGTATACTAATAGATCACAGTCTGAACATGAGTCAACAGTGTGATGCAGTAGCAAAAAAGGCAAACACAATTCTAAAGCTTAGAGTCTAGATCACGTGAGGTAATTATCCCCCTTCACTCTTCCTTAGTCAGACCTCATCTGGAATACTGTGTCCAGTTCTGGGCACCCCACTTTAAAAAAGACATAGACAATCTGGAGCAAGTTCCAAGAAGAGCTACCAGTATGGTGAGCCATCTGCAAATCATGTTGTATGAGGAAGGTTAAAGTATCTGGAAATATTTAGCTTACAAAAAAGAAGGCAGAGAGGAGACTTAAAGGGGTTGTCTCACGCCGAAACGTTTTTTTTTTTTATTCAATAGGCCCCCCGTTCGGCGCGAGACAAACCCGATGCATGTGATAAAAAAAAAAACGGGTAGTACTTACACGAATCCCCGCGCTGTGGTGACTTCTTCCTTCTTCTTACTTACCTTAGTAAGATGGCCGCCGGGATCTTCACTGTGCAGTCCATTGCCGATTCCAGCCTCCTGATTGGCTGGAATCGGCACATGTGACGGGGCGGAGCTACAAGGAGCCGCTCTCCGGCACGAGCGGCCCCATTCAGAAGACAGAAGACCGCACAGCGCAAGCGCGTCTAAAATCGCCAGAAGAGGCGATTTTAGACGGATCCATGGAGATGAGGACGCCAGCAACGGAGCAGGTAAGTGAATAACTTCTGTATGGCTCATAATTAATGCACGATGTATATTACAAAGTGCATTAATATGGCCATACAGAAGTGTATAACCCCACATGCTTTCATGAGACAACCCCTTTAATAGCGGTCTACAAATATCTGAAGGGCTGTCACAGTACAGAGGGATCAGCCCTATTCTCATTTACACAAAGAAAGACTAGAAGCAATGGGATGAAACTGAAACGGAGGAAACAGATTAAATATTAGAAAAAGGATGCCACGGGAGGTGTTGAGTGTTCCTTCAATAGAAATCTTCAAACAGAGGCTGGACAGACACCTGTCTGGGATGATTTAGTGGATCCTGCATTGAGCAGGGGGTTGGATCTGATGACCCTGGATCTCCCTTCCAACTCTACCATTCTATGTACGGAGTTAACAGCGGGGACCACTGTTCTCATCGTTACCCCGCTGTTTGCAGCGGTAGGCTAGCTATCTGTCACAGTCTGAGCCCGCACTGTCCGCAGGATGCAAGTTCAACTACCACCCTGCCAGGATGTAAACTTATGTCTTGTGGCATTAAGGGGTTAAGCATACAATGTGTTATTCTGCTGCAATTCAGCTGCCAGGAAATGCAGACCTGGTACCTACATCAACCCTGGGCATTCTCTGCATAACCACAGCCTGTTTTATTTTCTATAGTTTCTAAAGGAAAAGATAATGCCTGACAGAATAACAACATGTGCCCGATTCATAGGACAGTGATAAGGTGAATGAAAAATGAGCACATTAATAGATCAGCGTCTCCGACATTTACTATGTACAGTGTGAGTGATAGGCAGACATGTCTGGGCAGTGGGACTGGGTAGACCAAATATGCATACACGTGTGCTTACGCCCACACCTATCCCTTGGCAGAGGTCCATGACAAACACTGTGGTCAGCATGAGCTTGTAGAGAGGTGTGGGGCAGCTGCGGGAAGTCTTGTCACCTGATCATAAACCTGTTTAATATAAATTAATGCTAAATAATAGGAGATACTGCTTTATTCTTAAAGGGGTTTTCCCAGACCGCAGGGACCCCACCTCTTACCGTAATTTGCGTCCCCTAATAAAATAAAAATGGGAGTACAGTACTTCTTTTGTAGATGAGGGTTGGCCACAACTTTATTAGCACTCTATAATTTTTTAAAACTATTTTATAAAACTCTCAAAACCGTTAAGGCACTTAACTCCTGAGGTTGTTACCATATACCCACCAGCTCTTGGCAGGCAAGTCCACCGACAACCATAAACTCTCCAATTTTTCTTTCTTTCTCCTTATTTTTTGAACAAAAGCCCCAGCTGTGACTTGAATATAAGGGTGCTTTTAGATGGAATGTTCAAAAAATTGTTTCAATGCACGAAAGTGAACGATAGTCGTTCAGTCTAAACGTGAGCCGATATCTGAATGACGAATGAGAATAGTTCACTTCTCGTTCGGTTTCTTCAGGCAAAGAAATCATTGTTGGCTCGTTCATTTGTCGTTGTGTTTAATCACTGATCAGTCGGTGTTTCACATAGCAAATGTGAACACTGAACGGGAAATGAATGATCTCGTTTCCAAAGCATCCCAGTGTTGGTGAACCATAAAAACATTAGAACGATAAACTTGGCATTTGTACAATTTCTTTGGCGTGGGAAGAAAGCAAGTATTTTACTCCAAAAATTAATGTTAAGCAAAGTGGGTCCCAATATTTCCAATATGTGGGGCTACAAACTAACATGTCTCTTTAGACACATAGCAGATGGGATACATGAAACGCATCATTGTTCCAATTGGGCAATAGACGGGGCTTTAGTATATCCTTGGGACTTAGGCTCGCTTCACACAAAAATATTTGCATGCACAAAACTTGCGAGCGTAATATGCAGAGAATAGAATCCTTTGATGTCAGTGGGTTTGTCCATAGAAGGCAATGGGAGTTCTCAAATGCACGCATAATATGTAAGGAGATGTGTGAAACACTACATAATTCCGCTGGAAAAAGAAGACATCTAGAACTCAGATGCACTAGCCAATTCAATTGGTGTGTTTTTGTATGCTGTGTGCAAAAAAACGTCCTGCGGGTAGAAAAAGTACAGTAAAATAGTCAGACATGCTAAAAAAAAAGCCTCATTCATAGCACAAAAAAGTTGCACCAAGGAGTGCACTATTGCCTTAAAAGCGCTTTTGCACACCCAATTTACTTGTTTACCAAAGTCAGCAAAAAAGGGGGTTACAATAAGTGATACGGTAGTAGCATGGAAAGAAATACATAAATTATTAGGTCTTTCCTTTTAGCATCCAAATATATGCCCTTGTGGTCTCATCTGGAATTTTTACAAGGTATAAAAAGTGCTTTTTTTACAATGTGGCAAAAAAAAAGAGAGTCTCAAAAGCGGGGGAACTAATTAATGCCGCTGAAAAGCGTTGGATGTCGTACTTAGAAATAACACAAAACATTCCCCCCAAGGTAATCACCATTATTCATATATGCAAAGTATCTCTTTTCTATGTGCACGATTGGTTGGGTAAAACGTTGGGCCCCTCTTCCGGTAGGGTGATAAGTGCCTCCTTATATCAACATTTTAGAAACCTATGCCCTACAGTACATCTAAACGTTTTTAGTAAACTTCCAGACCAATCAGATAAAATATTAGAAGGTTGGATTAAGGTCAGGAAATGTGTTGGTAATCAACAGACCCATTTTCACATAATGCTTACCTAGCATTTCCGAAACAACGAGATACAGACATGGCACACTTTATGGTCGTGTATCAAGAATATTGGAAAGTAGTAAGGAGATTTATCTGCATCTCAATGTTCCCATAGACCCTGTGATATTTAGTTTTCAATATATAAAACTTGAGAGCAGTACAGAACCTCGGAGAGAAGGTCAGGGGAGCACTAGTAGACGGAGAACAAACTGTGCTCCAAGGATTCTACATACTAGACTCTTGGTAGCGAAGAGGTGGAAAGATACTCAACCATCAACTATTATAGAACTGGTATCTCATTTGTGCTGTATGAAATGAAGAGATTGTACGTGATACATCATAAAGAAAAACAGGCACATGGTTTTTCAGGAAGTGGAAAATATCTACTGGCTCAACGGAGCAGGAAATCTCAGGCCTACCGGTAGTAGCCCCTTTCGAATATATGAGGGGGGGGGGGGGGGGAAATCGAGAACAGATAGCAAACAACTTGGGGTGTTTACAGAACAAGAATAGTAGAACTAGGGAAAACAAACTCTTGTAATTTGTTTTGCCCAATTTGCGGTCGAGATACCCTGGATATGCCCCAGACATTCTTCCAGTCATTGCGGACATCGACAGGGATTGGACAGCCACATTGTGGAGTGGACAACCACAGCTTTATTTATTTTTTTTTTAGAAATTCTTTATTTGTAATTTTCATTTAACAGAAACCTTTGCAATTTGGAATCAGTCAAGTGGCACGCATGTGTAGAGTACATTCGAGAAGAATCCATGAATCAACATAAAAACACTATTTGCAGGCATTTCAGGGTTTTCTTCTTTATAGATATTATTTTAACAGTAACCTAAGTCAGGAACCATGTTGATGGTGGTGGTGGTGGGGTTTAGGGGAGGAGAAAAATAGAATTGGGGTAAAGTAGGTAAGGGAAGGCAAAAGGTTAGGGGTGTACAGGGGCAGAGAAATAAAGAAGGTAGCCAAAAGGACCACCAGTTATATATGTGTATAATTGAAAAGATTTATATTCGGGGGTGTTTTGGAATTTGTTCCAATAAAACCCTGTTTTCAGAAATTTGTCTTCTGTTCCTTTAAGAGACGCCGTAAGGTCTTCCATCTCTCTGATTTCCTGTATCATATTAAACTATAAAGAGAGCCAAGGTGCCACTGACTCATGCCAAAGCTTTGGGCTACATGCCCCAGCCGCATTCACCGGATGACGTACCACAGAGAACTTATAGGTGGATGTTGGAATGTCATTTAAGTGCAGCAAAAACAACTACGGAGATTTAGGTAATATGGAATTTGTAAATTTGGATGTAATGCGCCAGACCTCCGTCCAGAAGCCGGCCAATACAGGACACTCCCAAAAGATATGCATCAGAGTACCTCGTTCTCTCCTGCATCTCCAGCAAAGTGGAGATACAGAAGGCATCATGGTGTGGAGGCAGGAGGGCACCCAGTACCAACGAGAGAGAATCTTGAACCCTGACTCTTGAAATCTACTGGACACAGCTTTATTTAAAGGCCAACTGGGACCAGCGGTGTGGCGCTTTGTCCTCGATGGGCTGCACACACCAGGTGAGTCTGTTTTTTACTTCATGGTACTTTTTCTTCTAATCATCCTCTGGGTGCTCTCTTTGACCAACTGTATCTCTAAGAATAGTAGAACATCCTGTAGGGAATTGTTGATTGATGAGGTGTCACAACGTCAATGGTCATTTCTCAGATATTGAGTTCTTTGTAATCATTGTTTGCTTATGTTGAGGTAATTGCTACTGCTTTTTTTTCTTCTTTCTTTTATGTTCTCTGTATACATTCTGTTTCTTCCTGGAACTGCACTTCCAGGAGCTTATGGTTTTTTCTTTTGTCTGCTAAAACTATAAAAAAAAGTTTTATAAAAAAATTAATGCTAGGGACTAGCTGGTTTTGTTTGCCCCCCTTCACCCCAAAACTGCCCTATAGGGAAGAGAAGAGCACCAAAGCAAATATCCATGCAGGAGTCCTACACCACATGTAATGTCCAGATTTTTAGCCAATCAGATGAGTAGGGTTGTTAATTTATAATATGATTATTAAAATCGATGAATGCACTGCATGTCTAATTGTAAACTATTAATGACCTCCTTAAATGAGGTAAATTGGCTTCTACCTCACAGGTTTTTTTGCCTTTATCTGGATCAACATTGGGATGGGGGTTGGGATTGACTGAACTAGATGGACATATGTCTTTTTTCAGACGAACATTCTATATTACTATGTAAAGAAAATACTTGTATAGTCCGTATATCAATTAGAAAGATCTGCTGGAAGATGTGATTCACTCTCTATGCAGAGGACAGAAGCTTCTTCAGGGTCTGTACAGAACACAGTGTACCAGAAAAATAACATGGAACCACCTCACCTGGTACCAAGGAGGAACTCAGCAGGTAAAAGGGCAGTACAGACCATGTAGTACCGCACTATATTGCAGAGAGGAACTACTAGACAGCCAATCAGTGTAGGCGCTTCATTATTACAGGGGTTTTACCAGTGAAATGCCTAACCTGATTGGCTGGATTTTCCAGCAAAGTGCATGTGTATGTTGAGTATTGTCTTAAATTACAATGGATCAGGAAAGACCATAGTAAGGTGAAAATACTGTATCCTGAGGCCATTGTAAATTTAGGGATCACTGTACTTTAAACACTTTGTTTCAAGAATTGGACATTTCCTTACTGTGTAGTAAAATTCGCTAAAGCTATTTTCTGTGTCATTTATACTGTTGAGCCTCCCGCACACAGGCAGGTTTGCATTGCAAAATCCGGAGTTGGATTCCGCCTCCAAATTGTGCAGCAAATCCAGCCCATAGCATGCTATGACAATATGCAATTTCCTTCTCACGAGCAGAAATCAATTGCGATTTTCTGCTCGCAGGGGAGAAATTGCAGCGCATGCTGCGATTTAGTGCGGGCTACGTAAAGCCGGCTTCCATTGAAGTCAATGGAAGCCGTCCATCTCGGAGCCATCCTGCAATCATCATTGCGGAATGGTCGCGGCAGCATCGTCATCCCCATAGTGACGGGACGGCATCCTCCGTACTGTGCATGTGCGCCGGCAGGCACATCAGCAACAGAGGAGAAAATGGTATGCCTGGGCATCGGGTTGAACTCCACTGTGAGAATCCCAATTAATAATGTGCTTCTCTGTGACCCCTCATAAGTATGATGTCCCCTTCTGTGGTTCCAATTAGGACGGTCACCATACAATGGATCCCAAATGACTTTTTGAACCATTTGATTTTTCTTATATCTCTATCCCTACTTTCGATTATACCTATATCTATAAGTAAGCGAGAAGCTCTAAAGATCCCACAGAGGGAAGGTACTACTAGACTGGAAGGAAATGACTGTGGGAAGACTAAAATTTCAGGAAAACAATGGAATGTCGCAGCACGCATAAGTACTCTTTTTTGTCACGAGCTCTACTGGGTTTATAGTTTTTTTTCTGTTACTGTATATAACTATGTCTGAGACGTCCATAGTTTTTATATAATGTAACGCTGTTATTTTTACACTCATTATTACTTTCTTTCTAACTTTAAAATTAAAAGTCGATAAAAAGAAATTTAAAAAAATGGTTTACCAGACGGGTGGCGATCCTACTAGAGATGAGCTAGTGAGCATCACTCTTCTCGAGTAACTGCATTCTCGTCCAAGCAGGCTCGGGAAGGGGGCGGCGGGGAGCGGGGGGGGGGGAGTCTGTGACATTTTATGTTGAGTCTGGTTTCAAGTTCTAATGGTCCAGGAAAGACCATGTATGGTGAAAATATTGTATCCTGAGCGAATTCTATCTTGAGGGATTGCAGTATCCATATTTTGCAGATTGCAATGCAGCATTTTCAATAAAGTTCAAGGAAAGAAACATATGCACTTGAATTGCGGATAAGATTATATAAGAATTAGACGCCAGAGAAATATTCATCCACCAATCATATATGTGAAAGGAAATGCCCGGTTTGTAATTACAGATTGTCAGCATTTCCCTGCTCAACTACAGTATTTACTTATGAAGAACTACCCGCCCGGTGCAGATTGCAGTGTGTGTGGTCCTCGGTGACTGGGCATATTTAATCCACCCATGATCCGTCAGTCAGGATTGATCAGCGGCCCCCCTACTACACACTCACGCTGGTTACTTTTTTAATCACAGCGTGTGGGAATATCTGAGCGCTGTGATCTGTGGAAAATGAAGCTGCTGCTTTCTCACAAAAAGTCTTCTTCAATGAGGGAACCTTATTTCAGGATATTAGTGGCTTTTGATATGGGAACAATTACTCTAAGCGTATTAAAGACCCATATATAGTAAGAAGAAGTGCTTACAACATAGGAGGAGTCATAAAAACAATGGCCGACTCATGGTAAAGAAACGCTTGTGCCAGAAATGTTGCAAATTAATAATGACTTTGAGACTGTCATGCTGAGTTTAGCTGAAGCCCCCATTACGCATTTTTTTCTTAAATTTGTCAAGAAATGGTGCAAGTCTTAAATAACTATGATAGATTAGCACCATTTGTTATGCACATCATACCATTTTATCGTACATTTCATATTTGCCACAATGTGCCATTTCCAATAGTCCAAAGGCATCGAGAGAGATTGATACATATTTCTCACTGCTCATAGAGTGTAGACCAGAACCTGGAGGCCATCCCATATTGTGAATAGTAATTTGACTACTTTTCTAACTAAGGAGACAATACCTAGTTCTAAGTATAGAGAACAAGCCCATGCCGATCAATGGTGACGTTGACGTAAGTGTCACTGTATGTGGGTGGTCTTTGAGCCCAATATATAGACTGAGTTCCCACCACTTTCGGAGGTTGTTGACAAAGTGAGTCATCAGCAAGCCATAGTGAGTACGAGAGTCTGAACCAAGCAGACCCCCCGTTGCTGCCTGACAGAAAAGGGTTAGTGATCTCATGGTCGTGTATTGTTAATGGGCCGATGTGATTTCCCCTACTGCTGAGGTTCAAACGAGACTGAGAAACGGTCCATGAGATGAGAAGAAGCCTGTGGCGATGCAGAGGTGGGACTTGGTAGCCAGAGAGCCGGGAGATAAAGAAGAGCAGAGACCTCTGGGCAGAATTGGTTAGGTAAGATGTATACTGTTCAGTGCTGTAACAGTAAGTTGGCTGCAAGTATCCACCATTTGTGTGACTGCCAAGTTTAACACCAGTCACTATTTTGTTGTGTCGCAACCACCAAGTAAGTGAACAGAATGTAACCAAACACTTAAAGAACATTTGTAACCAATAGCCTATTTCCTCTTGAAGTAAAAAGAAGTTGTGTTGAAATTGCCGAACTTCCCGTGTCTCATTCTGCATTATCTTAACTTTCGGGTTGTGTACCACTCCGGCATATTAGGACATCTGGCCCACATCACATGTAAAATGCACACACAACTAGTGGACCTTCCTTTATGACGTCCATAAGTCCTAACAGGCTATGATCTCTCCAACGACTGATTACATGTATCAACGAAACACTTGACCTGCAATAAGGAGTTTAGCGCTCTGAAGTATACTCCATATATGTTTGGCATTCTGGGCATTCTGTGTGGTACATGCATATTAATCCAATTCATTATTTGCAACGCGTTGTCTTCAAAGAAAGGGTTAAGGTGGAAGTGTGACCAGTTGTCAGTGAAGTGATTAGCAACATCTAATGACATGAAACTCACATAATCCAGGTATTATCTGCTAACTCAAGGTAGATCTGCATTGCTAAACAGGTGAATAGCTTGCAAACATTCCACACATTGTCCAAACAACTTGTGAAGCTTGTGCCACGCTACCCCCTGCCAGCAGGTGAATAAAAAACGTGCAAACAGCTTGTTTACCCAGCCACTTACTCTGATAATGGATGTGACATATCTCTACCGGGCAGCAGGGGTATTACTGTAAACTACTGTAGCTATCCAGCTGTAGAACTACAACCCTCAGTATTCCTTGATGCTCACTCGAATACACTCTTTGTCAAAAAAATTCAAGAACCTAGAAGTTCAGGCAGATATGTAAATGATGAGAGATGTGGTGATTAGATGAACGGTCTTGTCACCTGAGGTCCTAAAGTGGTTCCCCCCTTGGCCTATAAGAGGCTCTCGGAGGCTCCTTGTGTGTAGTGACCTCTTCTTCCGCTTGTGTAGAACTTGTTGGCCACTAGGCGCCTCTACGACACAGAGAAGACATTTCGCCTAGTTAGAGAGGAGCGCATTATTGGGATGTGAGAAGCTGGATGGTCCTACCGACGAATTGCCGCCACCTGGGCCGCTCTGACCAGGTTAGGAGGGGTTGTGATCAGTGGATGCGTGAGGGCACACAAGGTGACCGGGCTCAAGTCTGATCATTTGTCAAGCACCAGCAACTCCAACTGTTTCATTGTCTGCCATCCAGAGACTGGTGGCGCGATCGTTACAGGCCCCTGTGTCTGTTGGAACCATGTCTAGGCACTTGGCTGAAGGACATTTGGTTTCATGGCCCCCATCATTACATGTACTGCCTTTGACACCCACTGTTGCCTCTGTTTTCATTAGTGTCGTGAACAACGAATCTCGACACTACGGAATGGAACCGGGTTGTCTTTAGCAAAAAATCCAGGTTTAGTTTAGGCACTGATAAAATGTTCATGTCTGGAGTCCTCGGGGTGAGCCATCCTGCCTTTGCTGTGGAGTGGCACACTGCCCCCTGCTGGTGTGATGGTCTGGGGGGCCATTGCATATGACAGTTAGGCCACCTGCAGATGGGCGGGTCGGATCCGGCTGCGAGGATTCTCGCCACGGGACCTGACCCGAGCGCCTGCAGAGAGTGGCGCGTACTCACCCGCGCATGCAGCTCCGGCTGTTTGATGTGCCGGCTTGCCGGGTAGTCGGCGCATGCGCAGACCGGAGCCGGCACCAGGCGGTGACGTTTCTGTGCGGGGCTAGCAGAGCCCCGCACAGAAATAGAGCATGCCGCAGTTTGTTTGCCGTGCGAGATTTCGCGCGGACAAACCGCGGCTGTCTGCCTAGGATTGCGTTTGCTAACGCAATCCTATGGCAACTTCCAAGGGCGGAAATTCCGCGGGAAATCTCGCCGTGGAATTTCTGCCCGTCTGCAGGCGGCCTTAGTCACCCCTAGTAGTGGTATAAGGGACAATGACAGCTCAGTGATATGTTCAGGACATCCTGCAGCCACATGTGTTCCTCTCATGGCGGCTTCCAAGAGGCAGCAGGATAATGCTCAGCCGCACACAAGGGGGTCACAGGAATGTCCCCACAACATTGTCACACTTCTATGGCCTGTCAGTCACCAGATTTATCACCAATAGAACATGTATGGGACCATCTAGGACACCAATTTCAACAGCCTACGAGTTTGCATGATTTAGAGGTTCACTTACAGTGAATGTGGACTGATATGTCACAGGATACCATACAGAACCTGCATGCCTCCATGCCCGCATGTATCACATCTTGTATCCAGGCCAATACAAAATACAGTCCTGTCAGCGGCACAAAAATACCATTCAAGCCAAAAGGGTGAGGCTTGTGAAGCTTCATATGCCATGCCACCCAGGAATCTGAGCCCGGACTCCAGTGCAAATCCAATAATAAATAAAGAATGTGGCAGCATAAGTGGTGCAAAAAATGTTTTTCTTTTTATTCCTCCATTTCCAATATAGGTGACATCTCGACCTCTTTTGATCTTTGTCAAGCTCAATGTGGTGCAACAGGGTACTAAACCTCCATGCCCACCCTTATCACATCTTGCATTCAAGCTTAAAGGGGTTGTCTCGCGGCAAACCTCAAAATTTTACCTTACCCCATTCCCCGTCATCCTCCTGGCATAAAATAGCAAACTAAAGCGTTTTTTAAACCGCTTGCTACTCACCGATCCGATGAAATAAGGACTTTAAAAAATCTTCTCCCAAAGATGGCCGCCGGTCCTTTCCCAGGGATGCACTGCGGTTTTCTCCCATGGTGCACCGCGGGTCTTCTCCCATGGTGCACCATGGGCTCTGTGCATTCCATTGCCGATTCCAGCCTCCTGATTGGTTGGAATCGGCACACCAGACGGGGCGGAGCTACGATGACGACGCGGTGACCAGCTCTCCGGCACGAGCGGCCCCATTCACCAGGCAGAAGACCGCACAGCGCAAGCGCGTCTAAAAAAAGCAAGAAGACATCAGAATTAGACGGATCCATGGTGACGGGGACGCTAGCAACGGAGCAGGTAAGTGAATAACTTCTGTATGGCTCATATTTAATGCACGATGTACATTACAAAGTGCATTAATATGGCCATACAGAAGTGCTGAAACCCACTTGCTGCCGCGAGACAACCCCTTTAAGGCAGCCAAACAGGGCAATAGAACCTCCATGCCTGCCCGTATCACATCCCTTATCCAAGCTAGAGGTGGTACAACAGGATACTAGAGCCTCCATGCCCGCCCATATCACATCTTGTATCCAAGCTAGAGGTGGTACAACAGGGTACTAGAGCCTCCATGCCCGCCCATATCACATCTTGTATCCAAGCTAGAGGTGGTACAACAGGGTACTAGAGCCTCCATGCCTGCCCATATCACATCTTGTATCCAAGCTAGAGGTGGTACAACAGGGTACTAGAGCCTCCATGCCCGCCTGTATCACATCTTGTATCCAAGCTAGAGGCGGTACAACAGCGTACTAGAGCCTCCCTACAAGGGTTCAGTTTTCCACAATAAGTTATCCTTTTGCTCTGATATTACAATCACTTATATCAATGTTATAATCACACGTAGAAAGTTTCATAGGTTTTTTTTTGACAATGAGTGTATTAGGTGTGTCTCTAGTGAATACTTATTGCAGTGTTTCTTCACACACAGGAGCGGACTGCCAATAAAACACACCAGGTAAATTCCCGGTGGTCCGGTAGAGTCCTGTGGCTGGTGATGAGAAGGAATTTTTTGTAGGCTTTTCATGCAATGTTAAAGAAAAAATAGTTATACTCACCCATGTTGCTCCTCCCACTGTCGGCCTCTGCAGTCGATGCCAGTACAACTCATCCGATGTGTTCCAGTTAAAGTGATCAAACTCACATGATCGCTCTACCCAGAACTCAGCGGGTGAACTGCACAGGTGCCGTATGCAGAGACCGGCAGTGGGAGGAGGAATATAGGTGAGTATAACTATATTTTTCTTTATGAGGCATAATCACTGAGTGGGGGATTATTACTGAGTTGGAGCCTTTGAGGGGCGTTATTACCAAGTGGGGGCCCGTTGGGGCGTTATTACCGAGTGGGGGCCCATGAGGGGCGTTATTACCGAAGTTGGGGCCCGTGAGGGGCGTTATTACTGAGTGGGGGCCTGTGAAGGGCATTATTACTGATGGCTATATGGGGCATAAGTGGTGCATTATTGAGTGGTTGCACTTTTACTGTGTGTGGGGCAGGAAAAGTGGCACTTACTATGTGGGGTCTACAGGGTGCACAAAAAGGGTGATACTATTACTGTGTGCATCCCTCAGGTGACATTACTACTATCTGGGGCACTGTGTATGGGGAGATTATGTAGAAGTTTGGAAAATGAAGCCAGGTCCCTGGAAAATTAAGGTATCAAAAGGTGTCTGTCTAGCTGTGACCGGAAGACGTCATGACGGTCTGGGCCAGATAAAGAAAAAGGAAAAGTGAACAACTCCAGTCAGAGGGGACATCAACTGTGATCACTGGATATAACAGTAATAATAATAATAATAATCTTTATTTGTATAGCACCAACATATTCCGCAGCGCTTACAAATACGGGGAATACAGAAAGACAAAAGTACAATTACAGAACCACGGTTATATGTAGTAATCAGTTGATGGAAACAATAAGAACGAAGGTCCTGCTCCAACGAGCTTACATACTACAAATAATGGGGTGATACAGAAGGTAAAGGAGCTGGAGATGTGCACAGTATAGCACATAGACAATGGTCAGACATTTAGCCGTGTGACGGCAGAATCGGTATGACTGCAGGAGCGGTTTATGATGGCTAGCAGGGATTGCAGTCAGTAGGTCAGGGAGCATGTTATCAGGCGGAGTACAGAGGGGTTTGTTTAGGAAATGTGGTATGCCTCCCTGAAGAGGTGTGTTTTTAGAGCACGCCTGAAGTTCTGTGAGTCATGGATTGCCCGGGTATCCTTTGGTAGTGTGTTCCAGAGGACTGGTGCTGCTCTGGAGAAGTCTTGGAGGCGGGAAAGAGAAGTTTGAATTAGAGGGGCACACAGTCTAGTTTCGTTAGCAGAGCAGTGAGACCAGGCTGGGTGGTGGATTGAGATGAGGGAGGCAATGTTGGGTGGTGCTGCGCTGTGGAGGGCTTTATGGATAAAGGTAGTAAGTTTAAATTGAATTCTGTATTTGACAGTCAGCCAGTGCAGTGACTGGCACAGGGCAGAGGCGTCCGAGTAGCGGCTGGACAGGAAGAGGTGCCTGGCTGCCGCATTCAGGATGGATTGGAGAGGGTAGAGCCTGGTGCAGGGGAGGCCGATCAGCAACGAATTACAATAATCGATGCGGGATTGGATGAGGGCAACAATAAGTGTTTTTAGCGTGTCCACAGTGAGAAAAGAGCAGATTCTTGCGATGTTCTTGAGGTGCAGCTGACATGTTCGGGTCAGATATTGGATGTAGGGGGTAAAGGAGAGATCAGAGTCAAATATGACCCCAAGGCAGTGGGCCTGCTGTCTGGGAGTTATGGTGGTGCCACACACTGAGATAGAGATGTCAGGAGGAGGTCGGTTAGTGGAGGGCAGAAACACCAGTAGGTCAGTTTTAGAGAGGTTTAGTTTTAGGTAGAGAGAGGATATAGTGTTAGAGACAGCAGACAGGCAGTCGGTGATGTTTTGGAGGAAAGATGCAGAGATGTCACAGGAAGAGGTGTATAGTTGGGTGTCGTCAGCGTAGAGGTGGTATTGGAGGCGAAATCTCCTGATGGTTTGTCCAATAGGGGCTGTGTAGATGGAGAAAAGGAGGGGGCTGAGGACTGAGCCCTGGGGGACCCCAACAGCAAGAAGAAGAGGAGGGGAGCCAGCAAAGAAGACACTGAATGACCAGTCAGATAGGTAGGAGGAGAACCAGGAGAGAGCAGAGTCCTTTAGGCAGATGGAGCGAAGCATACTGAGGAGGAGTTTGTGGTCAACAGTGTTGAAAGCTGCAGAGAGGTCGAGGAGGATCAGTAGGGAGTAATCGTCCCTCGATTTTGCTGTTAGGAGGTCATTTGATACCCTTGGAAGGGCAGTTTCTGTAGAGTGTAGGGGTCGGAAGCCAGACTGTAGGGGGTCAAGGAGAGAGTTCTCTGATTGATAGCTTACAAGGCGGGAGTAAACCAGGCGTTCCAATAGTTTAGAGATGAAGGGGAGATTGAAGACGGGTCGGGAGTTGGCAGCATCAGTCACATCAAGAGTCGGCTTCTTTAGCATTGGGGATACGATGGCGTGTCTGAAAGAAGAGGGAAAGATGCCAGAGGTAAGAGAGAGGTTGAATAAAGGTGGTGAGATGGGAGATGACCACTGGGGAGAGGGATCAGAGGTGGTGTGAGGGGAGAGGGTCGCTAGCGCAGTTGGTGGGGTGAGAAGAGGAAAGCAATTTGGAGACTTCTTCTGTTGTTGGTCTGAGTGCAGGCAGTGAGCAGGAGTTAGATGCAGTGCTGACAAGACTAGGGTCAGGGCTAGTCTGGGTTTGGAAAGTTATTTCCTGACGGATGTCATCAATTTTTTTTTTAAGTAGGCAGCCAGCTCTCCAGCACTGAGATCCGTCACCGGGGGCTGCGGTTTAGGGCTAAGAAGGGAGTGAAAAGTATCAAAGAGCAGTTGAGGGTTGTGCGATAGTGAGGAAATGAGAAATATGAAGTAGACTTGTTTGGCATGGTGGAGGGCGAGGTTGTAGGTTCTGAGGATGAATTTGTAGTGGAATAAGTCTGCGGTCGTTTGTGACTTCCTTCACAGTTGTTCAACACTTCTAGAGCACCGCCAGATGAAGTATGTTTGAGGCGTGAGCCAGGGTTGCTGCGTTCTACATCAGATGGCTTGGGTCATAGGGGGTGCAGCTTCATCCAGGGCATGTTTGAGAACAGTGTTGTAGTGAGCGGCAGCCAGGTTGGTGCAGCAGAGGAGAGAGATAGGGGACAGAGAAGACTGTAGGGACTCAGCAAAGTCCTGGGTGTGAATGGCCTTAAGGTTCCTGTAGGTAGGTGGGTCTGGAGAGATGTTAGGGAGCGTGACTGAGAAAGAGAAGAGGTTATGGTCTGAGAGTGAAAGAGGGGAGTTAGTGAAGTGGGAAGCAGAGCAGAGCCGGAGGAAGACAAGATCCAGAGTATTGCCATCCATGTGAGTGGGAGAGGCTGCGAGTTGTGAGAGACCAAGGTAGGAGGTGAGCGAAAGAAGCTGAGAGGCAGATGGAGAGATGGGGTCATTAGTGGGGATGTTAAAATTACCTTGGATGAGGGTTGGAATTTCGCCGGATAGGAAGTGGGGGAGCCAGGCAGCAAAAGTGGTCCAAAAACAGGCGAGTAGCACCTGGGGGGCGGTAGATAATTGCTACCCGCATGGACAGCGGGCGGAAAAGCCATAGCGTATGTACCTAAAACGATGGGAAGGTGAGTGAGGGTACGGGGGGAATGACCTGGTAGGTACAATTCGGGGAGAGAAGAGAACTTACTCCTCCACCACGCCTGTCATCTGGTCTCGGGGTATGCGGGAACTGCAGGCCATTGTAAAACAGTGCAGCAGGGGAGGCCATCTTAGACTGTTATGGGGGGCCAATGAGGACAGAGGTTGCGCCCCCGCCCTCCGTCTAATCATCTAGATTGCTATGGTCGCTATTGACCTTGGAATCTAAGGAGCTGAATGACAGGGATCAGAGTCTTTCTGATCCTGGCCATTACAGAGAGAGCTTGGCTGTCAGTCAGCACAGGGTTCATGCGGGCACAGGACACATGACTTAAAGGTCTGTCATAGAAGCTAAAGACAAGTCAGTCTATGATGTTCATTTACATCATGGAGGCTTTATGGGTTAGAAATAGGCGACACCTTAATATGCACCTACAGTACTAATATGTTCATAGTAAATTTATGCACACCATTTAGGCTTCTCCCCTCTTATTCCCATTGTGGTTGCAGCAGGCGATTTGATGACCCCTATCTTCCCAATTTTGGTTTGGAACCAACTAAAACAAGGCACCACTTTGTAATTTTATTTCCAAGGCCACTTTGATTTCCCCAACCTCCCCAACCCCCCCACCCTGTTCACACCAGGCAGTCTCATCCTAAGGAGTGGAAAAGTATAAAGAAAAGTTTTGGTATCCTCTTCTCTCTTTAGCTCAAAGGGGTTTAACACTAAAGACATTCATTCCATACCCAACCAATGTCTGATCATTGAGGATCCGACTACTGGGACCCTCACCGATCCTAGGAACGATGCACCCAAAAAGCCCCATGTGAATGGAGCGGCTGTGCATATGCTTGACCACCATTCTATCACTTATTTTGGATGGAGTGCAATAGGGCATCAATGTTGCATGAGAAGGGCATCACGTCACGTGTGCTGCTGACAATACTGATCAATGGTCTACAGGATAGGTGATAGGAATCTTAATCAGGCAACTGGGACCCTCACTGATTATGCTACCCTCTTCTCCAAACTGCAACCGCAAAGTGAGCGGGAACATGAATGGATAAGGGTCCAATCACGTGGGCTGGTTCTGCAATAACCTCTTTAAGTTCACCACTGTTAGTTGGCAGTAAGTCCAAATTCGGATGCAGTGGGAGTTTTCCCCCGTCGAAATATCTTGAAATTGGCAGCAAAGTCCATGTTTTCCACATGCAACGCACTGTTTACATGTAGTGCCGCGCAACAAATGTCAACGTCTCAGCGGATTATTACATGTAGACTACTAGTGAGGACAATCATCTGCCATCCGCAGAAGACTTAAAGTCCAGAACATCAAGCATTTATTGCACATAGAAGACAGCTGTAGGCAACACAAGCCCCTGGCGTTACATAATAAGCATCCGCTGACAACTCCATGTATTACATGTCCCTCGGCCCGGCTCTACATGTCACATTCTCCATATACATTCCTTCACACAAAGGGATTTCCTACTGGCCTGATGCAGCCTTATTCAAGTCTGTAATTAGCGGCACTTGTGAGTGACAGATAACAGCCTGGGCCGGCTAATTATCAGCCCAACCCCTACACTGAGCTAATTCTTAGAACTATGGCTTTAATTATACATTACTGGTCATGTAACCTACTGCAGTCACGTCACATCCATGTAATATAGCAGATGAGGCAAAGAAGTGCAGAAGGTGACTTAGGGTAACCAGAGATGACTTGAGTCCAAAACGACCCATGTTATGCCCATTCAACTATGCCAATACTGCCAAATCCCTTCCTCTACCGATATGCAGAATACAGGCTGCCATGTAAAACACATTGATAATAATCTGGGTGCTTTACAGCAGCACCCAGCAGGGTATTATTGTATTTAGGCCATGGCTACATAGAGCATTTCCCATTTTCTCTGTTGGATCCTGCCGGGTCAAAGAAGATGCCAGAGCAACTAGTTATGTTGGAGGTCATGTGGGATCGGAGCAGAGCTGAAATCTCATCAATGAAGAATAAGAATTAAAAGCAGACAGTGCTCTAAGCCTGGATAAAAGCATATAAGCCAAGGTAAATATTCAGAAGCAACTCACCTAGTGTCACAGACAGTGTCACCTACCAAGATTAGCCAACCCCGTCTGTCATGGACATCCACTCCGGAGCATGCCGATTTTCTCCTCAATGTGCCAATGGCCTTGCTATGTAACAATGGGCATAAAAAGAACCCATACAGTGATGGGCTCTAAGGGGGGTATAGGACTGTATTCATGACCCCATATACTAAGTCCACCATTGTTGTGCAACCACTAATTTCTTATTGATTCCACATCAACTCAGAGCACTCAAATTCATGTGCTTTTTATGCTTATCTCATCAATGTAGCAATTGGTAAGTATGTCAACTACCCCAATATGTTCTGCATGGTACTTGCACCTATAAAAAATGATAAAAATTTCCGCTAAGTGGTCATTTAATAGAAGGGGGTTCCTCTTATGCATTAGCCAAAGGTACTGTAACACAGGCTACAAAGTGTATCCTCACAGTGCTCGGCAAGACCCGACGGGTGACGAATCTTTTCACCCAAGTAGCCAGGTACTCGAAAATAGCGATGCTCGATTGCGAAATCGCCCTTAACGAGTACGTTCAATTATCATGGAAAAAAATTGTTCAAATGAATGAAAGTGAATGATATCGTCAGTCGAAACTTAAGCCAGTGGCGAAAAATAATCGTTTGCTTTTCGCTTGTTGTTCAGTTCATGCAAGCCTAAAAATTATCGTTGGCTCGCTCACTTATCGTTCGGTTTAAACTTCGCTCATATAGTCATTCTCTGTCACTTTTACAGCGAATGTGACGACTGATCAATTTCTCGTTGGAGCGAGCAACGATGTATCTGTCTGTCTAAACAGGCTGCACGAGAGAATGCGCCAACGATGACGTCATTCGTTCGATGATGTCAAACGATAAATTGGCTTGTCTAGAAGGGCCCTTACTATTGGGTTCCCCTGGAGATTATATCTTACCGCTGGGGTCACGGAAGTGGAACACCCTGTGATTAGTGCAGACACCGTTCTAACAAAAAGGTATTGTCTAACGAAGCCAACTCGTTTAAGAAAGATTATTGGAATATTTGGGGGATGATTAAATACATCCAATGGCGAAAATGAAGTAAAGACACAGAGTCCTACCCAAATGATGAAAAGGATTGGGACTCTACGGAGGGGAGTAAGTGCTACTTAAAGGTGTTCATAAACCGAGCTTTGTAATTAAGATCTGTTCCACTGATGGATGAATGACAAGTGTTATAGTAGATCAACTACTGACTTCCAGTATTGCTTCTGTGTCAGTGATTTCCCTTTGAAAAGCCTCAGTAGGGGCGCAGAGTGCAAATGGGTTACAATGGGAAGGAAGAGGGGCTCATTCATTACAGGTGACAAGTCTCCAGCCTAATATCACTGAGTGTTCACACTAAGCCCAGCAGGTAATGGATTGCATTGATGATTGAAGTTTCATGTCACAGGGCATTGTTAATCACAAAGTAGCCCAAAACACATCATCTGGCCCTTAACATAGGAGCGAAACTGATCCTGTGTATCAGCTAATGAGCAATACACACAGCTCAGACACCTATGGCGTATAGGCAATGACTAGAGGTTTAGGGACCCACACTGTGGCTGGAGGGCACTACCAAATTGGGAATGCCAGTCCCGTGAACACATCTTGATTAGAGATGAGCGAGCGTACTCGCTAAGGCAAACTACTCGACCGAGTAGTGCCTTATGCGAGTACCTGCCCGCTCGTCTTAAAAGATTCGGGTGTCGGCGGGGGGCGGGGAAGATCTCTCTCTCACTCTCTCCCCCCTCCCCTGCTCACTCCCACAACTCACCTCTCACCCGCACCCGAATCTTTTGAGATGAGCGGGCAGGTACTCACATAGGGCACTACTCGCTCGAGTAGTTTGCCTTAGCGAGTACGCTCGCTCATCTCTAATCCTGATCCGTGACTACTCCCTTGCTCCAGTTCACCACTCCTGCTGATCATGGATGAGAGAAGGGGGAGATGAGATTGTAACCTCTTAATAATGCGGCCCTTCCCCCCCCATTTTCGTTTTTTCCTCGCCCCTTTTAAAAAAAATCGTAACTCCTTTATTCATCCATTGATGTCGCAATATGAGGGCTTATTTTTTGGGGGGACGAGTTGTATTTTTCATTGGTACTATTTAATGTGCCATATAATGTACCGAAAAACTTTAAAAAAACGACATTCCGCCATCTTTGGGTGCGTCTTGTTTCTACGGCGCACAAACTGCGACAAAAATGACCTGATAACTTTATTCTATGGGTCAGTACGATTACTACAATACCAAACTTACATAGTTTTTTTGTTGCTGTAGCACTTGTATTTTTTTTCAAAGACATTTAATTTTTTTTAATTATTTTCTGCTGCATCTTCTGCGCGCAATAACTTTTTTATTTTTCAGTCGACAGTTATGCGAGTGCATATTTTTAGTTTAGTTTCCGTTGGCACCATTTTGGAATACATACGACATTTTATTGCATTTTTTCTTGGAGATAAGGTGACCAAAAAAAGTGCATTTCTGGCATTCTTAATTTTTTTTTTGGACGGCGTACACTGTGCAGGGTAAATATTGCATTGCTATGATAGATCATACCTTTACGGACACAGCGATACCAAATATGTATTTTTATTTTATTAGATTTTATACAGATTTATTTATTATATGAGTTTTTTATTGTAAATATGGCAAAGGTTTTTTTCTTTAACTTTTATTACTTTTTTTTAACAATTAGTAAAACTCGGTAGTTCTTTTTTTTACTTTTTTTCCCTACCCCCTAGGGGACCACAAGTAGCAATGCAATGATCGCTCCTGAAGTATGATGTACTGCCACAGCGTTACATCTTACTGCGATCGGGCAGGCAGTCTATCAAGCCACCCCACGCATATTAACATCTTTATCAGCACTTCGGCCCTATTCAGCAATTCCAGCAACCTGATTGGTTCTGATTCACAATTCCAGCAACCTGATTGGTTGTTTGGGTTGTCTGTCTCACAATTCCAGCAACCTGATTGGTGAATAGGGCCGAAGTGCTGATGAAGATGTAAATACGCCCACCCCACCGGGACGGCTTGACAGGCATACTGCCAAAACAGCCCTGTGGCCATTTAGAAGGCCCCCAGCTGCCATGCCACCCACACGCCTCCTTATAAGCTCATCGCGGGGGAACCATACGGGACAATTGACAGCAGCATTTAAAGGGTTAACAGCTGTGATCGGGCGCACGGCTGATTGCAGCTGTTGCCGTCAAGTGTTGGCTGTAATAAGCAGCCTGTACCCACGATGTATGCGGGGTCAGTTTGTGCACCCGTAGCAGTGCCACCAAGTGATTACCAGCCGGGGATCCACAGCACTCCAGCTGGTAATCACTGTCATGGTGATGAGATATCCCAAAAGCGGGACAAAAGGCTGTTCTGCTTCGGGACGCTGGGGACAACAGGATACAGGGTCCCAAAGCGGGACTGTCCCGTCTAAACTAGAACATCTGGTCACCTTAAGGCCCATTTACACGCAAAGATAATCTTTCAAATGATTGAAAGTTTTAGTGATCTTTTTCCATAAAGTATTAATGGCCACTAATTGCCATTAACACCTTATCATCTTCATTTGCATGTAAATGGGCCTCCGGGAGCTGTTTGCAGAGCTCAGCATGTGATTAATCCCACGTCCAGCTGTGCACACAGCGGCATTTTTCTCATACAATTTTTCTCTTGCAATGTAATCTCCGGACGCTCACAGCATGTGGTCTATTATCTCTCTGCTGCTGAACTATGGATTTTAAGTTCACCTCAAAATCATCTATCAGACAAAAACTGCACGATGCCCGCGTTTACATGTAACGATTATCGGTCATTTTCGGTCGTTTGAACGAAATTTGAGTGTTAACCGTTGCGTGTAAATGGGCCTTTAGTCTCTGCCCTAGATGCAGAGATAACAGGAATGCTGTGGATTTGCATGTGGAAGCCGTACAGCAGCTTACAGTTTCGAATTTGTAGATGAGATTTGAACACATTTCATTAACACACTGGATTTTTTTTCTGCAAGCAAATTGTCCTGCAGTGCAGATTTTTTAATTTGCAGCATTTCAGTTTTTGCTACAAATTTTCACCTTAGATTTCACTCTTTTCAGTGGAGAGGGGGGTGGATTTGGAAGCAGGCGGTGCCGTTACTCCTTGTGGATAGCAGCAAGTTGGTGCAGGTGGTCTTAGGGTGGCTTCACACAAGCATACGCACGCACAAAAACACGTTTCTATTTGCAGCAATGCATTCCCTATGGCGTGTGCCTGCAAAGATAGGACATGCGTGCACCATAGGGAATGCACATATTGTTTTCAATGGAGCCGCGACTGCTGCCGGCAGCTCCATTGAAAACAATGCTCTGCCGGCATTCCTGCATTCTTTTTCAGGAAAGGACTTTGCATATAAGCTCTTCACTGAAAAAGAAACATTTTAGTGTAAAAAAAATAAAAATATACTTACCTGTCCGCCGCTGCCGTGACCCCCGTGGGGATGAAGAACACATCTGCTGCATGCCGCAGATGTTTCCTTCACCCCCGCTAGTTAAAAGAATTCCCTGCTGCTACAACTGCCACATCTGTGACAGATGCAGCAGAGGAATTCTTCAATTCCCTACAGCAGCTGTCACACGTCAGCTGCAGTAGAGGATTCTGCTGCCGGCAATTGATTTCAAGGAAGGGCTTTGAATATAAGTCCTTCCCTGAATAATCAAGTAAAAGTGGTTAAAAAAAAAACAAAAAAAAAACCCCAGATACTCACCTCCCTTCAGCTGCAGGGGCTCAGCCGCGTCTTCTCCTGTTGTCCCCTGCACTGTGGTGCTGATCTATCAGCAGGAGGGGATTTAAAATCCCCGCCTGCTGAAAGAGCTGAATGTGATTGGCTGAGGTCATTCATTCATTTTTGTTTTGCATGCGCACGATTTGCTAACACAAAAAGTACAGTTAAAAAAGCATTTGCCCACGCAAAAACGCAATGCCTGATGCGCAAATCCATGTGTGAATGCGCATACGCACATGTGAATACAGCTTTATAGACCATGCAGCGCTTCTCTAGAGAAAGACGAGCACAAATAAGCTATGCTTTCAAGAAGAAGGAAAACTGTCACACTAGTGCCACCTATTGGAAAGTAGTTACCCTATATGTCAATGACTGACCCTAAGACCACCTTCACGCGGATGTATTTGCGCACGTAATATGCAAAAAATAGAACCTAGTGATGTCAATGGGTTTGCTTACATTCCTGGCTGCTATGGCAAACGAAAGGCACCCTGAGATCCATGGGGACCCTGAACCTCAACCAACATAACTGTACATCATGAGTATTAAGGGGTTAAAAAGTCAGACACTGACTTCTAGGGAAGCAGCTTCCAATACCATCTCCAGTTTGCCTACCTGATTTGCATGGTTTATAGGACTCATTGAATGTCAATTCCTGCTGTAGATTTTCAATGGGGGATTTCAACCCTTTAATGACGAGGGGTTAAATCTGCAGCAAAATCCGCATGTTGTAAATAAACATTAGGGGTCAATTTTTTTTTCTCCCCATTTTGTGTGGAGGTGGAACACCGGCATCACAATTTATACAGATCCCAAGAAATGTGGAACAGGTCACTCATTACTCAGGGCCTGACAATTGAACGTATTTTGAGGCTTAACTGCACCACCTAGTGCTCATTACCAGTAAGTGCACCCTATTTATGTGGTTACTAGTCATACAGAAACTGACCTTAACCCCTTAATGACGCGGCTTATTTTTGGCCTATGGATGCAACGATTTTTTGGGGGGGATATCCATTTCCACTTTTCAAAAGCCATAACTGTTTTTAATTTTTCCGTCGACGCGGCCGTATGAGGGCTTGTTTTTTGTGCGGCAGGCTGTAGTGTTCATTGAGTGTATATAATGTCTTGTAGAACTTTTATGAATTTATTTTAAGGCATGGAGATAAAACACATCAATTCTGCCATTGTTTTTTTTTACAGCGTTAATTAGGCAGCATAAGGGCTTATTTACACAAGCGTATATCAGCCGGCAGATATACGCTACGATGTGATGCAGGGCTCTGCGTATTGCCGTCGTCCGGCTCTCTGAATGGGGAGGAGGCGGGACGGGAGCTAGTGTGCTGAGCTAGTGTGCTGAGCTCCCGCTCCCTCTCCGCCCCCTCCCATTGCAAACAGCGGCAAGGGGCGCAGAGGAGAAGAGAAGCTGGAAGGAGTTTAGAAGTCACACTGCTAAACTCCCTGCCTCCCATAGAAGTCTATGCAGCCGTCGGCATGCATCAGAGGGGCAGCGTATATCAGCCGGGCATGAAAATCTGGCCGATATGTGCCCATGTGAATAAGCCCCTAATGACATAATCATTTTTTTTCAGCGGGCTGGTATGATTATGATGATTATGACGATATAACTATATATATTTTAATTTTTACGTTTTTTCACTTGTGCTCAATAAAAAACCTTTAAAAATATATATTCTTTTCTTTTGCATCCTCGCATTGAAAAACCCATAACTTTTATTTTCCCTTGGACGGAAGGTGTAGTTTTTATTGGTACAATTTTGTGGTGTATACATAGCTGTTTTTTAATCACTTTTATTGTTTCTTTTGGGAGGCAGTATTATCAAGAAAAAAGCACTTTGGCTCAGATTTTTCCTTTAAAGGGGTTGTCCCGCGGCAGCAAGTGGGTCTATACACTTCTGTATGGCCATAATAATGCACTTTGTAATATACATTGTGCATTAATTATGAGCCATACAGAAGTTATAAAAAGTTTTATACTTACCTGCTCCGTTGCTAGCGTCCTCGTCTCCATGGTGCCGACTAATTTTCGCCCTCCGTTGGCCAAATTAGCCGCGCTTGCGCAGTCCAGGTCTTCTCCTGTTCTCTATGGGGCTCCGTGTAGCTCCGCCCCGTCACGTGCCGATTCCAGCCAATCAGGAGGCTGGAATCGGCAATGGACCGCACAGAAGAGCTGCGGTCCACGGAGGCAGAGGATCCCGGCGGCCATCTTCACAGGTAAGTATAGAAGTCACCGGAGCGCGGGGATTAAGGTAAGCGCTCCGGTGAGCTTTCTGTACGTCCCTGCATCGGGGTTGTCTCGCGCCGAACGGGGGGGGGGGTTGAAAAAAAAAAAACCCGTTTCGGCGCGGGACAACCCCTTTAAGTTGCATTTGCCGTGTAGTCTAACAAGTGTGTTCAATATATTTATGCACCATTTTAATTGTTTTTTGTTACATTTTTAGGTCCCTGTAGTCAGGGGCGTAGATAAAGGCTCATCGGCCGGGTGCAAAAGTTTATCTTGGGGGGCCCCCCAACTTCTCTGAACCCCTTAACACAGAGGCATAACTTGAAGCTCCCGGGCCCCAATGAAAAACCTGTAACAGGGCCCCCAACTATAATGCTTTACTCATAGTACTGGGTTCCCTATATGGAGAAGAGAGGCCTTATGGGCCCCCTAAGGCTCCTGGGCCAGGGTGCAACTGCATCCCCTATAGCACGTGTCAAACACAAGGCCCGCGGGCCGAATCCAGCCTGCTGCTTCATGTTATATGGCCCGCGGCGTGCCGACGCCACTCACCACTGCAGCGATTACTAGCTGGAGTGCTGCAGCTCCCCACTGGTAATTGCGCTGCTACCGCTGATCCCGGCGCACACTAACGTCAGTGTGCAGCCAGGATCCTCCTCCCCTGAGTCCCCCGCTCTTCAGTTCCGCAGGAGAGGACTCTGGGAGGAAGCGTGCCGGGCGCACACACTGACGTCAGTGTGCATCCGGGCTCATCATGGGCAGAGGGGAAGTGGCGCTGACAGCAAGGAGGAGGCAAGTATATGGGTTGGGAGGAAACTATTAATACTGCTGAGGGGGGGCTTATTATTATTAGTGAAGGGGCTTATTACGGTAGTATTACTGAGGGGGGGCTTACTATTGAGAGGGAACTTATTATTACTGAGGGGGGCTTATTATTATTACTGAGGGTGTGTTAATGTTGCTATGGTGGTACTACTACTGAGGGGGTTAATATCACTAATTGGGCCACTGTGGGGGTCATTATTTTTACTGGGGCCACTATCAGGGTCACTATTAGAATTTTCGCCTGTGGAAGCTGCCATAGGATTGCGTTAGAAAATGCAATCCTATGCAGACGGCTGCAATTTGTCCACGCGGAAAACAAAGAGCGGCAATCTCTATTTCTGCAAGCCCCGCACAGAAATGTCACCCCCCGGCCGCTGGCTGCGCCCTGCGCATGCGCTGGCAGCCGGCACATCACAGAGCCAGAGCCACGGGAGCAGATGAGTGCCACGCTGGTCCCTGCAGGGGCTCGGGTCTGGATCCTACCCGGCCGTTTGCAGGCGGCCTTACAATCGACCCTTTGAAGGTCACCATAAGCCTGATGTGGCCCTTGGTGAAAATGAGTTTGACACCCCTGCCCTATAGTTACGCCAGTGCCTGTAGTTGATTTTAACCTGTGATCCTATGATCACATAGATAATACATTGCAGTACTTCTGTACTGCAATGCATTATCTGTATTGATAGTGATCACAGGTCGTGGTAGACCCCGACGCCATTATCTGGCCATTGGCCTTCCACAATAACATGGCAGAGGGCCAATGACTTCAGAGGGAGCACCCTTCCTCTGTGAGCCGTTTATATGCCGCAATAAACACGGACTGCAGCATGTAAGGAGTTAACAGCAGGGAGCGGTGTGCTCACTGATCCCCGCTGTTGCAGCAGAAGGTCAGCTATCAGCTTCTGAGCCAATGCCATCCGCAGGATGTAAATATACACCTATTCGTTGGAATTGCTTCTCACCCAGCATTTACATTTCTGCCTTGGGGCAGGAAGAGGTTAAAGAAGAACATAATCACCTTTATTTATATACCGCATACATAATACACAGCACTTCACATCACTTGATATTACAGTTCTGTCCCCACTGGGGCTCACAGTCTAAGTTCACCTATTAGTACGTTTTTGATGTGTGGGAAGAAAGCAGAGCGCTCACAAACAAGGGGAGAACATACAAACTCCATGCAGTTGTTGTCCTTGGTTGGTTTTGAGCCTAGGTAGACAGCAGTGCTAACCCCTGAGCCACCGGGAAAGAAAAAATTGGAGTAAATATTGCAGTAAATAAGTAGAAAAAGTTCCAAAAATGGCGCGTATATGTGCTTTATATAATCCAGAGCAATGGGGGGTCTTCAGTGAAGAGTTGTGTACTTGGAGACGAGGGGCGCCACGCATCTCTCAGGAAAAGGATTTACTTCATCAGACAACAGGACAGGCTCAGTAAAGAAAGCTAGACACTAGAGCCTCATGTCCACGGGCAGGTCGGATTCCGACCCTGGCAGGAGCGGCACCACACATACCTGCCACTCTGTTTCTTCATCTGGCTCGCCGTCGGATATGTGCAGTACAGATTGTTTTTTTAAATTCCTGCTTTTCCCATAGAATCCGCAGCCATCTTTTGAGCGATAATCGTTGCGTGTAAATGTGCCCATCTTTCACTTTTCTGCCAAACGATGATTTTATGTTCAGCATAAAATCCATCGTTTGGAAGAGCTAATAGCAGGGACTTCATGCCATCCTCCACGGGGAGCACTGATAACATTGTCTCAGCTGTCAGCCCCGTGGCAGAACAAAGGGAATGTATTCAGAGAACAGACCACCCGCTGTTCTCTGAATATAGCTCCCGGCAGCTCACACGCATTATTAAGCTACTAATAGGCATTAGTACCAATTAGTATTTATGCAAAATGATTGCTCAAAAGCCATCTTTTGAGCGATCATCTTTGTGTGTAAAAGGGCCTTATTCCCTCTGCAAGAAAACACAAACTGTACTTCTACTTTCTGTGAAAGTACAGCTTGTAATCCAGTATTGCACACCACCAATGCAGGGCTCATTCATACGGGCATACAGAATTTCAGTTTGTGGAAAATGGACAGATGTCACTGTGTATGTTGCATACGTGTGCAGCTTGTTTACATATGTGTGCCATCTGTATCCTGCTCCTGGCTCTTCCAGCCTCCCCCCCCCCTGCAGAGAGGGACGCCGTATATCGGCCAGCGTGAATACGCCTCCTATATACGGTCGTCTGAATAAGCCCCGAGGCTCATTTTTTGTGAATTGCCCGGTAGTTTCTATTGGTACCATTTTAAAGTACATACAACTTTTTCTTTTATTTTTTGCAGGGAGACAGGGTGAGCAAAAAAAGAGCAAAGTACAGTCTGGAAAACACGGACCAACACGGAGTTAACAAAATACACTCATCTGAAAGCGGCCTCACCCACGGCACTTAGCATTGTATTACTGCAGACACCATCCAGCGCCATCAAGGTCGCGCATGCGTGCTGCCGCTCCATTCGTTCGACACGAGCGGACGGCCCACTGGGCGGTCACATGATGCGGCCGTCACTATCATGTGACCGTGACGTCAGGAAGGTCCTTGCAGGCGATTCCTGTGTGTTTCAGGAAGGGCGGAGGAGTCAGTGTTCATCTCGGCGATTAATCTATCCGTTATGATTCCCAGCGAGGACGCGTCTTCCCGGAAGAGGGAGATAGAGGAGAAGCTGAAGCAGGTTGTGTGCAGTGTGCGGCCTGTTTACTGCTGCGTTACCGGCGCCTTTCGTGTGGATGGGAAATCTGCAGTGTATCCGCCCTGCATGGACGGAGCCTGATACGTTACTGCTTGCTAAAAATCCCCCCCCAGCTGTTCCGACCCTCTGTTGTTCCTCCTGTCAGTGATGTAGGCTCCTGCACAGTGTGATCAGCCAGCGCTGACACTGCCCCAGTGTACAGGGACACCCCCCCCCCCCCCATTGTCAACAGATGAGGGAAAAAAAGCATTTTGTGCTCCATTTTCTTTCTTTAAATAGTGTTCTATAATATTTTTTTACTTTTCTCCCATCTTTTGTTATGTCCCATTGAGGGGATTTAAGCCTCCGATCTCAATCTGATAATACCCCGCAGTACAGAAGTACTGCAGGGTATTATAACTAGTATTTTACATTAGAGGCCACCAATAGCCCTCCCGACCCATCAGCCCTCTGTGATTTTATGGCGGAGGGCTGACACCGCAGAGGGAGCGTCCATCTGTTAACTCCATACATGCCACAAGGAACATTGATCGCTGCATGTAAAGGTGTTCTCACCGATCCGTGCTGGGACGATGGGAGGCCAGTTCCCGCTGCAGATGGCACGGACATGGCTCCTGACCCCATGCCAGCTATGTCAAGTAAATATGTTATTTTGAGAGCACTCCATTCCACCCATGAAATATATATATACGTCCTGGGGCCTGAAGGGGTTAACGCGATCCTGAGACTGATGGGGGGGATGTTACCGGCGGCTGTTGTCTGCCGATGTCCCTCTGATCTGCCGGTGCGAGATCCCATTTTCAATCATCCAATATTGTTGCCACAGTTTCCCAGCTACCTACACAGCATTTTGTGCGCTGCTCTCTAATTCGCCAGTGCTAATCATGTGAGCAGTGTTGGCCAATCAGCGAGCAGCTCCAGTGCACTGTGGGGAATTGGGTAGTAAAGCTGGACACAAAACTGGCAGATCAGAGTGGCATCAGAGACCAACAGCAGGTAATATAACTGCCCCTCTGGTCCCGGGGCAAAGGTTACTCCTGAAACTGGAGGGTCGCTCTACAGTGGTTTAGTATGACAGGTCAGTTAGGCTGCCTGTCCGCGGGCGAGTTTGAATTGCGTTCCCCGCGGCGATAATCCGGCCGCAGTGGACGCTCTCCATAGCATTGCTATGAAGAGCGCTCCCCCCCCCACCTGTCCATGAGCGGAGAATCATTGCGATTCTCCACTTGCGGGTGTCATATCACAGCATGCTGCGATTTGCCGCCATTCTCCGCGGTCAGCCTATCTGTAAGATACGGCTGACTGCGGAGATCCGCCTGCAGGCTCCTGCTTCCGGGCCGCGGGCTATCGGGCCGCCCGTGGACAGGCAGCCTAACACTCAAAACAATCCCTCCCCTGGAAGGAGTTGTCGGAGTGGAATGTAACTGTCTGTGTGATTGTAACACCGATATAATGAAAGTGATTACAATATCAGAGCAGAGGGGGAATTTATTGTACCACTCGAAAGGAGGCTCTAGGACCCTGTTGTACCGCCTCTAGCTTGGATAGATGATGTGATACAGCCAGGCATGGAGGCTCTAGAACCCTGTTGGGCCGCCTCTAGCTTGGATACAAGATGTGATACGGATGGGCATGGAGGCTCTTGATACAAGATGTGATACTAGTGAAACGGAAGTGAGCAGACAAGAATATTAAACTGATGATAACTGTATCACTAACATGTCATCCAACCTTACTTCTTACAGGAAGAGGAAATGCTGACCTTCATTAAGGAGAGTCTGGATAAGAGCGATCAGCTGACCAACAATATGGTGAGTGGTTGCTTTGACCGATGGCCAATATGGCCACTCAGCGCTCAACCCTATAAGAGTTATCAACATCCTCTTTGCCTCAGACCCTCTGCCTCCATTGACACCACGAGTATCAAGAGACTGCAGTCCATTGAGACATTAGATGATATGGAGGAATCTCACATAGAGATGAATGGAGCAGCAGTGTGCTTGTGTGACCGCTGCCATATTCACGTGGGGGCACTTGGGACCCCTGTTCTCATTATTGGTGTGGGTTCCAGTGATGGGACTCACACTAATTAGACTCCTAGTACCTATAAAAGATGCAATCGCCCAACAAATGAGCATTTTTTTAAACTGATCACTAGCACCTTTAAATGGGCAACACTTGTTTACTGAATCATCTGCCCGTGTAGAAGGGGGTATTGCAAAACATTTTTAACTTTTTCTATTGATGACCTGTCAGTCATCAATAGAAGATCTAACGCCCGGGACCGCTGTCACTAGGTCAGCATTGGGAGCAGAAAGCGCCGACCATAGTGTATCAGCCCTGGTTGGTATTGCAAGCGCAGCTCTCGTTCAGTTCGGTGGGAGCTGCGCTGCAGTACCAACCCGGGCCACTGTGCTGTGCCCAGAGCTCTCTGCTTCCTGCGCTGACTTAATGACAGTGGCCCCGGGAATCAGCTGATCTGCAGGGGTCCGAGCTCTGGATCCCCACTAATCAACTATTAATGACTTGTCAGTCATCAATAGAGAAAGTTAAGTCCCGGAATACCCCTTTAAGAAATGCGCTGAGCTGACATCAGAAACCCATTTGTAGAGATGCTGCAAAGTAATTTATTCTGAAATGGGACATAAGCCGGCTTCTCAGCCGCTTTCTTTCCTTTTTTCCATGCAGGTGTCCATCCTTTCTTCCTTCGAAAGTCGACTTATGAAGTTAGAAAATTCCATCATCCCTGTCCACAAGCAGACAGAGACATTGCAGCGACTGCAGGAAAATGTGGAAAGTACCCTGTCCTGTCTAGATCATGTGATCAGTTATTACCATGTGGCCACAGAGACGGAAAAGGTCATCAAAGATGGGTAAGAAGTGGACCAGAGTCCTATACGGCCTTCTTATAGGATATAGTAACATAGTATGTAAGGCTGAATAAAGACAATGTCCATCTAGTCCAGCCTGTTTATCCTCCTGTGTTGTTGATCCAGAGGAAGGCAAAAAACCCCAAGGGCAGCAGCCAATTAGCCCATTTGGGGGAAAAATTCCTTCCTGACTCCCTAATGGCAATCAGACTGTTCCCTGGATCAACCCCTAATAGTTCCTACCTGCCTGTATACCAGGATTAACAATTAACCTAAGATTTATATCCTGTAATATCCTTCTTCTCCAGAAAGACATCAAGTCCCCTTTTAAACTCCTCTATGGATTTTGCCATCACCACGTCCTCAGGCAGAGAGTTCCACAGTCTAACTGCTCTTACAGTTAAGAACCCTTTTCTGTGATGGAATACCTAAAATACAGCAAATCCAAGTCCTTGATTTTCTTTCTTCTGTGAGGATGTTAAAAGTTGCTCATTCATTTACCTTCTTCATGTTTATAAACGTCATTTATTCCTTTTTTTTTCTCTAGCCCATCGGGACGCCTGGAGGAATACCTGAACTGTATTGCCAAAATTCAGAAAGCAGTCGAATACTTTCAAGACAACAATCCAGACAGCCCAGAGTTAAACAGAGTGGTACGTGCCCCATGGGAGTATACTTGCAGAGCTCTGTTCTGTTCTTGGGTTATTAGGGTCTATACACCCCCAAAGAGGGTACAATAAGGATGCCAGGTCCAGGCGTGGTGGAATTCCAGCCGATTGGCGGTGTGGACTCTACTCCATAGATCTGCTACACTTGACAGTACATGTGGATGAGCTTTCCAGAAGTCAATTCACACATGGCAGGAGAAATCTGTACAGGCACATAAGCATGTCACGGATGTTCAAATCCTCAGCAAGCTCAATATGTCGTGGACACGGATTCCACCTTTCCACGGTATATGGGGAAATCGGTCACAAAATCTGCATATAAGGCATGTGGTTTTTGTTACAGATCTGCCACAGATAATATCTAAACTTACCCTAAAACTGCCCATACATTTGATCAGCCACAATGCAAAGCCAGTCAGTTGTTTGTGGGGCCATTCATACAAATGGGAGTTGGTTTTAAAAAATTTGATGGGGCTTGAATTGAATGGCAATAATTGGCCAGATTAAGCCGATCATGCCATACACTTGCAATTTCGGGTGCAATTTTCCAATACCTCAACAATCGATGGTGATCTGAAATGGTCAAAATTGGCCATTTTTGAGCACCATTCTGTCATGCACGTGGCCACCTTTTTAGATTTATCCCAATCAGTTAAAAATCCTTTGAAACAGTGGCACTCCTTTTAGAAGGACAACTACAGTGATTCCCACTTAAGGCATTTTTCAGGGGACCAAGCAAATTAAACTTCTTAAGAGGGAAAACTTATTAGGCAGAGTCCCTCTTAAGACATTTTTAATGGTAATACATAAAATAAACTTCCTAGGTGGGAAATGCCAAAAAATTACCATTAAAGGCGACAATAATATTCGATTTGGTTTAACCCTTTCCAATCCACTGTCTGACGTCTGAAGACATTCTGATTGAAGGCTGTACAGCTTCCGATGTCGGAAGACGTCCGTCAGGGTATTCTTACTGTATATTACTGGCCGCTCTGTCGGGGGGCCTCTCCAGCATGTCCCATACCGCAGTACTGGCTTTAGCCAGCAGATGGCGCAATTGTATAATGGCAGAAAGAGAAAGCTGCCTAGGAAACCCTGAATCCAAAATTGGATTGCAAAGGGTTAAGTGCCTTTGAGAGTTAATTAGGAGATGTGGCCAGAGTAGAGTTAAATCTGTGTAATCGCGGCACTCCAGGGCAAAAGTTTGATACTCACAAACAGGACCTTCTGCTCCCATTGGTTCACCTGACCTAGAAGGTGAAAGAAGCTCCCGGATTGGTCAAGGGGCTTTGATTGGAGAAAACTCAGGAAACTCCCTTAGTGCATGTGCAGTCGAGACCTATGTCGCACTTTGTAAATATAAAACATAACAACACTATAAGAAATGCATTATGGATTGCATTGGTTAAAAAAAATGGTATCTGTGGTGAGAACCCCCCTCTAAACTAGACCGAAGCAGCTGACTTTGGTAGTAGTGACATCACAGGTCGTTCATAGAGTGAATTATGTGCTAATGTTTGCAGAAATCACTATTTGAAAGGGGTAAAGAATCCCTGGACGCCGAGTTCCGGAACCTTCTGCAGAGACACAGTAAACCGGTTCCTCCTATTCTGATCTTGGATCTGATTGGTAACGATGAAGACATAGAAGGACAGGAGGAAGCGGTGCTGGAGCACCTCCCAGAGGGAATGCTGCAGGACATTATACGCATCTCTCAGTGGTTGGTGGAGTACGGGAGGAACCAAGGTTAGAAAATGCTGACCTGCTTTATATGTATCTTTAATCTTTATAATATTATGTCTTGGGATATATATGGCCTTTAACCCCTTAAGGACCAGACTGTTTTGTACCTTAAGGACCAGACACTTTTTAGGGATTTTACCCATGTGGCGGTTTTACTGCTCTATTTTTTTTCCTTTAGCTACCAAAATAATTTTTGCTGCGTTTTTTCCCCCGTGACATATAGGACTATTTTATTTAGATCTTCTTCACTGACTCCCCCCCCCCCCCCCCCCCCCGTTTTTTAGTTTTATTGGGGGTAAGAAGCTAAAAAAATCATATTTTTAACATTTATAACTTTTTTGCAATTTTTATATTTACACTAAAAGCATGGAAATGGCTTCCTCTATTTGTTTCGAACATTTTGATATATAGTATGTATGGTTTTGGTTTACAGGGCGCATACGGCGACGGTTTTTGTTGGCGTCTGCTTTGTGTTATTCTCTTTCTTATGTATGTATTGTTCTTTTATTCTGTAATTTTGTTTTACTTATGTATGTAATTATGTTTACTATCCATGTCCTCCATGACGTCATATAAGACCTCTGGGGAACACTCACATGTTTTTTTTTTTCTTTATTTGGCACTTTCCCACTGTAGCTGGGGCGTCCATAGGAGCCCTAGTTACAGGGAAAAGTAACCCCTCTGGTGACATTAGTCACTTGCAGAGCTATCCAGGGTCTAGTCTGACACTCCAGCTCTGCAGTAGCAGGGAATCCCGGGGGGTCACATGACCCCCCGAGGCTCCCGTAGTGAAAGTACATGTTACTTTCAGTTTCCCCATACAGTGCTCATTGAGCACTGTATATAGGGGAAGCAGAAGGCAGGAAGGGTTAAAGGGGTTCTGACATGAATAATGTTTTTATGCTTTAGCAGCCATTGTTCCCTGGTCTGCCTAATGGACACAGGGAACCCACGGTTTAATGGCTGGTAAAACATGATACTTACCTTGTCTCCTGTTGTTGTTGACATCAGGGGGGTCATCTCCCAGCAGGCGCTGCTCTTCCTCTTCTTCCTCCACGAGCTGCGCTCCTCCGGGATCGCACGCATGCGCAGTGGAGAGGTGCCCTCTGACAGGAGTCAGGACGGGCCACGTCTCCACTGCACACGTGCAGAATCTCGGCGTTCAGCCAGGACGGACGGGCCGCCCACAGCAAACACTGCTTGTGATGAGCTTGCTGTGAGCGGCCCGTCCGTTCACCTCGGAAGTGACGGACGGAGCAGAGCCGGAAGCGGTCATTTTGACCGCTCCTGCTCTGCTTCTACAAGCCACAGAAGAAGATGCCGGCTGGAGGGGACATGCCTGATGATTGGACCTGGCCAGGCAAGGTAAGTAAAAATTATTTTTTTTTAATGTCAGAACCCCTTTAAAAACCCCTCCTGCCTTCTGCTCCGGGTTATCAGCTGTCACCAACAGCTGATAACCCGTTCCTGCCTCTGACTGATTGCAGGAGACTTGAAGAATCGCCGGTATTATGGCAGTGCTCTGAGCTCAGGACCAGCTGCCGTAAATTTACTGTGGCTGGTCCTAAACGGGTTAAAGTGTAGATTCAAGTATTAAAGGCTAAGGCTCTGTTCACATTGGTGTCACCGCTCCTGCAGCGCCTACTTTGGATATTGGCACCTACTTTGAGAATGTCCAACTTGTGGTGTTACACGTACTACATCACCCACACTTGCTTTAGAGTGCACCCCGGTACTGTATGTACCGGGGCGCTTGACAAAGTCCCAGAGTAGCTTGACAAAGACCCAGTTGTTGCTGTGTGTCGAAATGTTGCTGCTTGATTTTGCTGACGTTGTATACAATAAAGTAACTCTTCCAGATATGGTTGAGTTTTAACCTGCACCACTTTCTGATGCCGCTGGTACCTACATTTCCGGTAGTGTATGTTGGTGCTAGTTGAGTATGATGTTATTTAACAGCTTCATGACTGAAATACGTAAATTAATGTCATGAAGGGTGTATGGAGCAGGCCCACCAGTCGCATCTTCTCCATAATCGGTGGCTATTAGCTGTTTTTCACAGCTAGCTCTGATCATGGCAGTTAACTGTTTGGATGCTGCGGCCAAAACTGACCATGGGTCTAAAAAGTCAGATAGAAATCAAGGGGGGGCTCCCTCTGGTGCTGCATCGGCACCCCTCTTAACGCGGGATGCCAGTGGGCTGGCATATTAGCCTGAAGCCTAGTAAAAGGTTTAATGGACAACCTCAAAAATCACTATACACGGCAAAACTGCATTATTACAGTATACAGTACAAGTGAGCAAATGATGTATACTGTACAGTGTCTAAGCAGCGGGATTGTATAGCAGCTGTATGAAGGTTCCTGGCTACCATATAACTTTTGGGCATTGTACAGTTATTTTCACACCATAGAGCAGCTCACCAGAGTACCAGACCTGACACCATAAAGTGTAATGCTGCCCCTACGTCCTGTGGTTCTGGGATGTGGCAGAATGAATTACTGTCACATCTACACATTCCACTTTTGATTCCACTTCTGTTATTTTGAGCTTGTCTTGTATTTTTCTACATTACTTTAACTTACCAGCTTTATTCTTTCATTCTTCTTCTAGACTTTATGAATGTATATTGCCAGATTCGCTCTAGTCAGCTGGACCGATCTATTAAGGGTCTCAAAGAACATTTCCGGAAGAACATGTCATCTTCTGGAGTTCCTTATTCTCCTGCCGTTCAAAACAAGAGGAAGGATACTCCAACCAAGAAGCCGGCCAAAAGACCAGGTCAGACAGGAAGTACAGGGCGGTTATTGACTGAACACTTCTGTGCAGGGCTCCAGTCAGAAGCACCGAAATCCTTAAACCTAGAGCAATTTGGGCAGACACTCCTATCACATTACTACTGATGGTTAAAGGTTCCTGTCACACAGTTATAGCAAAGATTATGAAGAATCCTCCTCCTGTCTGTATACTTATGATCTGTAGCTTATTTAGGTGTTAATTATGTTTACACTGTCCACCCAGCAGGCAGAAATGGTATAGCCACTAGCTAATACATCATGGGATGCATGTGAAAAGTGACGTGAAAGTGAAACAGGCATCAAGATGGTGCCTGATAAGCATCAGACAGAGGCTTTACTGCAACAATATGACACCACTCCTCACAGAACATGGAGAAAAAAAAATTGACACATATTGAGCTTTTATGGCGTAGCGTATTCATCAGCCCCACCTCTCGGAATTTCACCTGTTGGAAGAATGGGGTCCTGCAACCCTCCCATTCTACAATTCACATAGTGTGTCCGCATTTTATTGTCCCATTGAATTCTACAGGGTTGTGGCTTCACTTTATGGGAGCTAGGGAAAGGGCCCAGAGTCGCCTGTACAACTCTTTATGTAACTTCCATAGACTTCAGTAGCATTTTGATGAGAAAAGCAGAACTTGCCATAAGATCCCCTTTCTTCTGATAGGTGAGGGTGCTGTATGTAGCACATATATGAGGTGTTTATGCCATAACCTGTGGATTTGCCATAAGTCTTTAGGATTTGTATACTCTTTATAATGAACTCTGTGCAGGAATAACCTTGTTTTGCTTCCTGAAACGTTCTCATTTACAGGCTTTATATAGACCTAAATTAGCCATAAATCCGAAATATTTCCCTTTTTACTTTCCTCCTGGGGTATAATGACTTGATTATTTCCTCTCTTGTATGTCCTGATGACAAGCAGTCTTCATACCAGGTAAAAAGAAAGCAGTTTTCTGCAGCGTGCAATGCCAACATTAACAAGAAACATGCATCACAAATGAGTGAAGGTGTTTGCAGTCTCTTAAAGGGAACCTGTCACCTCCCATAGCACCATAAACTAAGTTAGGGGATGTGATAGCGAGTCGGGTGATGTATCTTATTTTTTAAACTCGCCCTCTCCCTGGATCCAGCGGTGTCCCCCTCTAAAGATTGCACGGCGCTCAAAAATTTGACTTTTCAAAGTTGCGTGCGCGCGCTGTCCTATAAACATGTATGGGAGAGCACGTACATGGGACTCTCAAAAGAACCAGATTTTCGTCTGGCGCTCAGACTTCAGTGGGTGACACCACAGGATCGTGTGTGGATAACACATCACCCGACTCCTGGTCATGTCCCCGATCAGCACCATAACTAAAGACCCATTTAGACGCAGCGATTATTGCTCAAAATTCGCTCAATTGCCATCTTTTGCGCAATAATCATTGTGTTTAAATGTGCCCATCTTTCATTTTTCTGCCGAAAGAGGGATTTCATTTCGGCATGAAATCCATCATTAGGCAGAACAGCTGATAAGAAGGACCGCATGCTGTGTTCTGCCCAGGGAGCGCTGATTAGATTGCCTCAGCTGTCAACCCCATGGCAGAACAAAGGGAATGTATTCAGAGAACAGCGGATAGTTTGATTACAGCTACCGGCGGCTCACATGCTACTAATTGGTACTAATAGGCATTAGTACCAAGTAGTAGTTTATGCAGAAATGATCTTTGTGTCTAAATGCACCTTTAATTTATGGTGTTCTGGGGACACGACTGGTTCCCTTTAATGTGCTAAGAGACAAATAGCTCTGCTTTCAGCCAGCTTCTCTGTCTAAATAATTCGAGGGGTGCTGTTGCATATATGTTGTTGCATACCATGGTGGGCAGCCATGGGTACAAAGCTTTTATGGGCATCAGATGGCATCCAGCTAACTGGATGGGATGGAAAAAGGTACCATACAAGGGCTATTGTACGCTGACGTGTCATGTTGCTCCAGATAGAATAGTGCTGTTACCTCACTGCAATGCCTCATGTTTATTGTCATTAATGTTACCTCTTGTTTTGTCAGCCTGCAGCCATCCCAGAGTAAAGGCCACTCCGTGTGTCCGGGGTAGTGGGTGGGCCACAAGCATTCCCTCTTCCTATCTTGCTCTCCATAACTTATGATGATTGGTGGGGGATCTGCTGCAAACCTAATAAACTCTGGGAATATTCTCTTTGCAAAGCATGCTGTTAATCTACTGCAAGACTCCGGCAAGTGTTGCCTGTTCTTAACGTAGTTCAACTTCATTTCTTGTGCTCTTAGATTTTAAATCCAGTCTAAGCAAATAACCACCTTGATAATAATGTCGCCATTAAGGTAAAATACAGAGTTTTGTCAAAAATAAGACCTACCCCAATTTTCAGAGCGGACTTGAAATATAAGCCCTCCCCCGAAAATAAGCCCTAGCTACACTAGGAAAAAAAAAAGAAACAAAACGCAATTCTTCCCTCGCAGCCGGCGTCTGTGTCACCAGCTGCGGCAGGCTGCTGTGTCCTCCCCGCCGTCAGAGGATCCTCTCTTGTAAAGAGGGCTTTGAATTTCTCCAGCTTCAGCAAGTGAGCGCTGTGATTGGATCGTGTGCCAGCAAATCGGAGCCGGCGCTCGATCATTCACAGCCATTCAGTGAAGGACATCACTGAATGGCTGTGATTGGTTCATCGAGTGCCGGCTGTGATTGGTTGGTATTTGATCAGTCACAGGGCTCACTTGCTGGAGGCGGGGGAATTCAAAGCTCCGTTTACCAGAGAGAGAATGCTCTGACAGTGGGGAGGATTACACAGCTGTCTATCATTGCGGGGGACACAGACCCCAGCTACAAGGTGAGTATCCTCACCCCGTGCCCGAAAATAAGACACTGCTTCTTTTGGAGCAAAATTTAACACTTTGCAATCCAATTTTGGATTCAGGGTTTCCTAGGGGGCTTTCTCTTTCTGCCAATATACCATGGCGCCATCTGCTGACTAGAGACAGTACTGCAGTATGGGACATGCTGGAGAGGCCCCCAACAACAGAGCGGCCAGTAATATACAGTAAGAATACCCTGCCAGACGTCTTCCGACATCGGAGCTGTACAGCCTTCGATCAGAATGTCTTCAGACGGCAGACAGTGGATTGGAAAGGATTAATATAAGACCGTGTCTTATTTTTGGGGAAACACGGTATGTAGAATTTTGGAGTATATGTAGATTTAACAGCATGCTGTGGGGTGTGGTGAAATGTTGCTATAACACTATTGTACAATGATCTTTACTCACATGGTAGCTTTCACTTTCTGATTCCCTCCTGGTGCTCCTTTTAGATCTGTATTTTGGTGTTTGGATATCTTCCTGCTCCTTCAAGAGTTTATTTCTCCCTTGTCGCTTTTCTCTCCCCCCCCTCCCTTCCCGCTCTCCTCTTGGTGATAGGCACTATCCGAAAGGCGCAGAATCTTCTCAAACAGTACTCTCAGCACGGGCTGGATGGGAAAAAGGGAGGGTCCAGCCTCAGCGTCCTCGAAGGTAAAAGCATTCATCTTTTGCAGATGACTAGAATCTTGCATACTCTTCTTGGTTTAATTACTTGCTGTGGAGCTGATGGCAGGAACCAGAACTGCTTCTGTCTACAAAGGGGCTTTATAAAAAGGACTTGTCGGCTCTCCTTACTTGTTATTTATAGAGAATGCAAGTATTTACTAAAACGGGCAATTTTAGAGCTTTCTTAGAACTCTACTCTGTCGTTTCTCTCTCCATCAATTTATCCATACATTTCAAGGAGGAATGATGTATACACTGTCCACCCAGCAGGCAGAAATGGTATAGCCACTAGCTAATGCATCATGGGATGCATGCGAAAAGTGATGTGGAAAGTGAAACTGACATCAAGATGGTGCCTGATAAGCATCAGACAGGAGGTTGTACTGCAACAATATGACACCGCACAGCCTTTTCCTTATCATGTAAAGAGTCTTTTCTTAGACTCTTTACGTGGGTCTTTACATGCACAATGCAGAGTTCAAAGAAAAGACTTTTTACATGATGGAATACGAGTATTTAGTAAAACAGACGTGTAAGGAGAGTTGACAGGTCCTCTTTAAAAGTGGGCTATAGATCGTCCCCTCTGGTGGACCATTTTTCCCGTTTTGGACACCGGATAACCACTCTGTGTGGCACAGGCTTCGATGTCAAGTACTGGATAACGCTCTCCCCCCTAAATACTGATTAGGTCTTGAACAAGATGTACGTGGCAGATACCACGGAGATGCCGTGGGGGAGAAACACAGTACAGCGGTAGGTGAGTACTGGTTCACTTGGTGACGGGTATTCCTATTAACGCTTAGGCTACCTTCTCATGGGTGTCAAAATCGTGCGAGATTTGTGTGTTGCGAGACGCACAAATCTCGCACAATTATGAACCCCATTCTTTTGAATGGGGTCATGCACATGAGCAATGTTTGCCTGCATGGCACCGCGATGCAGGAAACAAATTGCAGCATGTCCTATCTCCCTGCATGCTCTCGCCTTGTGCCGCCCATAATTTTCAATGGGGCTGGCAGCAGCAGTGCACCACATTCTAGGTGTACGCGATGCAATGCGAAGTCTCCGGCGGCGGCAGAGGATTGCTTCTTACCCGAAGTGATGTGAGGCTGTTGTGACATGAAACCGCCTCATATCCTATGGGAATTCATATGGTGGGGAGTGCAATATGGGGGTGGAATTCATGGTCCCACATCGCTCTTGCCACTGTGAAGTAAGCCTTAGAGATGGAACGAGGCTCACTTTGCTGGTTGAGGTCGTCATACGTTTGACATACGGTAGATCCAAAATAATTGAATTACTATTTTTATGCCTGATTTCTTTACTTTTCCAGGGAAGGAAGATGTGCTGGATCTTGAGATAGATACTTATGTTTATTGTATCAGTGCCTTTGTGCGACTGGCACAGAGCGAGTACCAGCTTCTTCTAGATATCATTCCTGAGCACCACCAGAAGAAGACCTTTGATTCTCTCATTCAGGTCAGCCGTTAGTGATTTGATGCGCTCAGAGCAGTTTTGGAACTCTTCTACCGTTACCAATCCATTTCATTTATTTACTTAGGAGACGCTGGATAATCTTATTCTAGAAGGGGAAAATATTGTGTTGGCCGCCAAGAAAGCCAATTCCAGGCACGATTTCACCTCTGTTCTAAGTATCTTCCCCATATTACGGCACCTCAAGCTCACCAAGCCCGAGTTTGACAAGGTTCTTCAGGTGTGTGCTAGCAGAAGCCATCTATTCCTCTATCGCTTCATTAACTCCACAATCTACAATTTTGTATCATCGTCTGCACTTATTTTTACTGCTCCGTTTCTAGGGTACCGCTGCCAGCACCAAGAACAAACTACCAAACCTTATCACTTCGATAGAGACGACTGGAGCCAAAGCACTAGAAGATTTTGCTGACAGTATTAAGGTAAGTTGTGTTGCGGCTCAACTTCTAGGAACTAGTCATAGAGTACAGCAGGCCATATACTTGAAATAAAAGCCAAACTGACTACTTTCAGCAGGATCGGATCAGGTATTCATGTACATGGGAAAGTATTGACTTTCTACTGACTGTACATTAAGGGGGATCGAACATGTTGGATTTTGAAGATGTCTGGCTGTAGCTTACTCCGCTATCCCCATGGGATACACATATGCACTTGCCTGAGTTTGCTTATTTGTGACGGAGTCAGAGAATGTGAAGCCAACAGCTGTCTTTAGTGTAGGAACAACTTAAAGATGTAGTCCAATCTTGGCTTTTCATGGTTGAGATGGGGAAAACCTGGCCCTCTGTTCCTGACCACATGTTGGAAACAGCCGAGTGCTTCGATTCAGCACTGTTCCCATAGCTCTTATTAAAGGGAATGAAAGCTATGGAAACAGTGTAGCACAGCTGGCTACCCTGTGTCTGTAAGTTGGGCAGTTATGGAAATCGTGTAGCAATCTATGGTGTTTCGGTAGCTCCCAATCTCGTCAAGGAGAGCTACGAAAAAGGCACCAGGCTGAAGTGCTCAGCTGTTTTCATAGTTACCAGCCGGGTGGCCAGTAATAATTATATCAGCGGTTGCCCATCCCAGCTATGAAAAGCATACCCCATTCATTTCATTGTTGAGCATAGTTAATTTGCTTGACAATTAACACTGCCAATCGAAGCCCATTAGCGTCTACATTTTGCCCTTCTTATAAAGGCTTGTAGTAGTTTTTATACACTTGTTAACTTGGCTGTTATGTGGTTTAGAAATGTAATAAAATCTTTTTTTTTTTTTGATTCTTAGAATGATCCTGATAAGGAGAACAGCATGTCCAAGGATGGTACAGTGCATGAACTTACCAGCAATGTGAGTACAGGCCATTGTATATGTACCTACATGTGCATCATGAAGGACAATTATTGTTTTTAACTGATGCTTTATTAAAATTTTGAAGGCCAAAGTTTGTAATTTGAAAGGTATAAGGCTGCTTTCACACCTGTGTTAGGACTTTGTTCAGGGTTTCTATCTCTCTGTTCCATTTTTGGAGGAAAGAAACTGACCTAAAAACTGAAAAAAACGGATCAGTTGTTTTTTTTTCCTCTATTAATGTTAGTGGAGTTTTTAAAAAAAACAAAACCCCGTAAAGCAAACAGGTTTCCGTTTGCTTCCATTCCATCATGTTTCCGTTTTATGGACTGAAAAATAGCAAACTTTGCAGCACTGATCTCTCTCATGTGCAGAAGCTTAGTTCCCCTTTCCCATCCTCTTTCAGAAGCTATGTAGCAAGAAAATGCCCACTCAATACTACACTGCTATCTCTCATCCTCTCTGAGTATCATTTGGTCTGGTGGTTCCCCATCATTGCTGACAAGAACAGCAAATTCACAAGGCGTGAATTACAGTCCTCTGTAAATGCGGCTTTCTCTGCTCTGTCCTTCTGATCTCCTCCACCATCCCTGACACTGTCATATAGTCCTCTGTAATAGTAACTTTCTCTACTCTCTGTCCTGCTGATCTTCTCCACCATCCCTTGGCACTGTCATACAGTCCTCTGTAATAGTAACTTCTCTGCTCTCTGTCCTCCTGATCTCCTCCACCATCCCTTGGCACTGTCATACAGTCCTCTGTAATAGTAACTTCTCCTCTCTCTGTCCTCCTGATCACCTCCACCATCCCTTTGCACTGTCATACAGCCCTCTGTAATAGTAGCTTCCCCAGTCGTCTCCACGACAGCACCAATTGAGATTGCCTCCTCCTAATAGGACAGGAACACACTGAGAGGTTAAAAGCTCCCCCCCTTCCCCACTTTCCTCAGTGTCTTCCTGTCCTGCCAGGAGGAAGGATCTCTCAGAGGAGCTGGTGGAGAAGCCAGCCAGGATTACTTACAGGTGGATCGGAGGGCAGTGGCTCACCCTGTCCTCCCTTCCAAGCCAGACGACTCCCGGGACGCCACATGGGGTGGTAACCCCCGGGCCAGGTTCCTCCCACGGCGGCCCATGGGGGGTACAAAGCGGGAGCCTCAGTCCCCCTCGTCCTCCCTGACGTCATCGCGTCTGCATCAGGAGCGGAGGGGGCGGGGCTTAGCGCAGGAGCGCGAAAATTTTTAAAAAATGAGAAGCCAGAACAAACCAGCGCTACAGGTCGCAGGGTGTCTGCAGCATCGGTATAGTAATGAGTGCTCCAGCCCCAGAGACAGCTGAAACCTCAGCCTCAGCGGCCGTAAGTAGCCAGTGCGGCAAAAAATACAATGCAAATATCCAGTGTATTGTGTACGGAAAAATTGCATATTTACCCGCAAAAATGCTTTATTTGTTAGGGGGATAAAAAAGACACCCCCCCCCCCCCCTCCCCCCAGAACAAAACTCAGAAAATGCGTGGAATGCGGGATAAAACTGCCAGCTACGTACCAGAGGCCTCTATGCAAGGCATGCGTAGCTAGGCTAATTAAAGAGGAATCGGGAGGACGTTAGGAAGCTGGTGAAAGAAGAGGTTAGATCAGCCCTAACGTCGCCAGCGAAACGCCAGAAAAGGGCGTATGTTCCTGACGAGCCTTCCGACTCCGAGAGTTCTATCGGGTCGGAGCAAGAGAAACAGGCGGCCAAAGTAGCCAGGAAAACGACCCTGCCCTTTGAGGACGCCGCACAGTTAAAAGATCACATGGATCGCAAAGCTGAGGGCCTTCTAAAGAAATCATGGGAGGCAGCGGCAAACATACTTAGGCCAGGGATCGCAGCCACTTGTGTGGCGCGAACTCTGGGGGTATGGCTAGAACAGCTACACCTAACCAATAAGACGCCGAGGGAACAGATCCTAAATTCCCTTCCGATCCTTCGTATGGCAACAAATTTCCTAGCGGACGCCGCGGCCGAAACTGTCAAACTCTCGGCGAAAGCTACAGCCCGGTCTAACTCAGCCAGAAGAGTGTTATGGCTGAAATCGTGGTCAGGCGACCTAGCCTCAAAAAATAAGCTATGTGCCCTCCCGTTCTATGGCCAGTTTTTGTTCGGACCGGACCTTGACAAGATTCTAGAGAAGGCGGCCGACAAAAAGAAGGGATTCCCGGGAAGAAAAGCCACAGAGAGGGAAGACCTTCTTCCGGGCCCCAGTGCAACAGCCAGAGGCCTACCGAGGCAAGGGCAAGACAGGCCGCTGGAGTTACCCCAAGGGGGGCAGAGGAAGGAACATCCTCTTTAACCCCCACCAGGGGGAGCCCAAGCAGAGACCCTGACGCCATCCCCGTAGGGGCAAGGCTGGGGAGCTTTGTGGATCAATGGGCCGCGATTTCCGAAGACCCATGGATCCCAAAGATCTTACAGCAGGGATACCGGATAGAGCTGGTGTCCCTCCCCAGAAGAAAATTCGTTATCACGGGAGGCTCCAAACAGTTACACCTACTAAGGCAAAGCGTTCGGGACCTGCAACAACTAAATGCAATATCCCCTGTACCGCAGAACGAGGAAACCCAGGGCCATTATTCCAGGCTCTTCCTAGTAAGGAAACCCTGTGGGAAACAGCGGATGATGGTGAACCTGAAACCTCTGAACACCTGCATCAGATACAGAAAATTCAAGATGGAGTCCATCTCCTCAACGATAAAGTTGATTCCCAAAGGAGCCTACATGGCATCCATCGATTTAAAGGATGCTTATTTCCACGTACCGATCCACGAGGGGTCCCGGAAATACCTAAGGTTCGCAGTGTATATGGGCAAAGGAATAGAGCACCATCAATTCAGATGCCTGCCCTTCGGGATCTCCTCAGCACCCAGAATCTTCACCAAAATTATGGCAGAGGTAGCCGCCTACCTGAGGAAGAAGTCGGTCCTAATAGTACCCTACCTGGATGATACTTTAATAATAGCAGAGTCCAGAGAACTCCTAACGAAACACCTGAGGATAGTGCTAGAACTTCTCCAATCCTTAGGATGGATCATAAACTGGGAAAAATCCAGCCTAGATCCCGACAAACAGAAAACGTTTCTGGGTATAACGCTCGACTCAGAATCGCAATGCTCCTGCCTACCCGAGGAGAAAATATCTGTCCTCTTGATCTCCTCCACCATCCCCTGACACTGTCATACAGTCCTCTGTAATAGTAGCTTTCTTTACTCTCTGTCCTCTTGATCTCCTCCACCATCCCCTGACACTGTCATACAGTCCTCTGTAATAGTAGCTTTCTCTACTCTCCGTCCTCCTGATCTCCACCATCCCCTGGCACTGTCATACAGTCCTCTGTAATAGTAACTTTATCTGCTCTCTGTCCTGCTGATCTCCTCCACCATCCCCTGGCACTGTCATACAGTCCTCTGTAATAGTAACTTTCTCTGCCCTCTGTCCTCCTGATCTCCTGGCACTGGCATCCAGCCCTCTATAATGGCCAAGTGGAAATAGCTGTACATAATCCTTGGTTTTCCACAAATTGCTTCTGGATTTTGGCCTGGTTTTTGTTATATAATGATACTGTGTAATTTGTTGTGGTGTTTATCTGAGGTTGTATATACCTAATTTTAAGGCCTTTTTAGCACCAGATGTTTTCAATGTCCTGATATGTAAAACCATAAAATTCAAAGCGGGTGTACTTAGTTTCTCTCGTGGGTGTACTTTTTTTTTTTTTTAATTACCGGGTAGTCAAGCTCTTACTTATTGTCTTTTTCTCTCCAGGCCATTCTCTTCCTACAACAGCTACTGGAGTTCCAGGAGACTGCGGGAGCCATGCTTGCATCACAAGGTAACAGAGCTCCGTGTCCGGGGGCCACATCCATGATGGTTCCACAAGCTCCTTCATATAATAGCCGACATTGTTTTACATTTTGTTCTTTTACCCCACCTTGACTGTAAAACAAACATACTCATGTTTGACTCACATTTGCCCCATTTTACTCCTTGCGTTTGCATTTCTGTATATTTCTTTGTTAAAACGTGAACGTCGGTGGCACACACAATGCCTCGTGCCTTGGACTGGACTCGGCATGTCTACTTAAACTGTGTATACTTGATGGATACACTTTAAGTCTGCCACATTGAATGCTTACCTATCATCACGATCACCAATTCTGTCCATCACTTTATTCTTTATTCCCCTTTTTATTTCTATGTCCATCCGTCGTTCTTTTCACCCCAGTTTAGTAGATATTTATACTATTACTTTATTCATCTCTTGTCATTTACCTGTCTGTTGTTGCCTCCATCTTTCTTAGTTGCTCACGTGAGTCTTCCTACATTATTCCACTTTTACAAGAGTTTCTCATTCTTGTCTTATTCGAATTTGTAAACTCCATTTTGGCAATATCCGTCATTTTTACTTGGTGATTTATTCTTCTCTTTTTAGTGCACTAAACTGATATTCTGTTCCCTCCTGTTCTTTGGCCCCTCTCTCCTTCTTGCTTCTTTTTCCTCCTTTCCTCCCCTCCCTTGCCAATAGTTCTTGGGGACACTTACAATATTCCTATCGATCCCAGAGGTAAGCAGTGTAAGACTTCTGGGGGTTCCACCGTTCATCCTTGTCAACACCCATGCCTGTAATTTCTCGCTGCATGACTGTCAAATTCATTCCCAATTTCTCAAGAACTGTGGTATACATGGTTATTAACATTTCTGTGTCGGGTTAGGGTTCTTATCACATGGGCGTATTGTTACTGTGTATTACGCATGCCTATATCCCATACGTAATATGCGGTGAATGGAGAAGAACAGAGCGGGAAATTAAGAAAAAAAAAAAAATTACACTGCGCACATCATTCACAGGCATTCGCAGCCGATACGCGGTCTCTGATGGCATGCGTACGGGAAGACCGGTAGCATTGTACACATACGCCCATGTGAACGAGCCACCTAGGGTCATATGTTGGGTTTTTTTGCATTGTTTTAGTGTTTTTGAACTGAGGACCATATTATTGAGTTGACTTTCAGACCATAATTGGCTTTTAAAACCCACTAAGGTACTGCAGTAGGTTATTTCATCAAGATAAAGCATCTGATCATTACTGTAACATTTATGTTGATAATAACCAGGGGCGTACTCAGAAATCGTAGGGCTCCATAATAAAACCTAGTGTGGGCCCCTACTGAGTATTTCGGCAAATTTAACTTTTTTTTTTTTTTTTAATTTCTTTACAAACATGCACCGTACTTGTACGTCACCTGGCTTTGGGCTTTATACTAATTATAAATCAAAAAAAGAAAACTATGATTGCCAATGAACCATGACATAATAGACAAACCCAAACGACAGCGCGAATGCCAACAGAACAAACAGTTGATGCCCCCCATAAAAAGGCATCCCACATTCCAAGACAGGATAACTTAATCTGTTACACTTAATATAGTATTTGGGGGAGTCAACCCAATGACCCCACACCTTAGCAAATTTATCAGAACAGCCTTGAGCCACGTATGTCAATTTGTACATAGATGCAACATTATTGATTTCACGTATCCAGACAGCTCTAGAATCTTTTTTTTTTTTTTTTTAGTTTTTTTTTTAAGGATACTACCAATTAAGCAATATTACCTTTTATTAGCATAAAAAGCAACCATTTATATAAAGTAGTAGCTGCTACATTAACTGGGATGTCTTGCACAAGGCCAAAGAGGCGCACCTTGGGATATAAAATGTGTGAACGTCCCAGGTGTGACTCCATGAATTCAAGGAGATCACGCAAGTAGTCCTGCAGGACATGGCACTCCCAGAACATGTGTATGACCCACACCCATGAAACATCTCGGACAATCCACATTTGGGGACAAACACATAGTATACAATCGAGAAGGAGTGTAATAAATCTTATGTAGAAACTTAACCAGCAGGTCTCTCTGATCATCGGAGTCTATGTCTAGTATATCAGGCTCCCAAAACCCAAGAGCTCTTTTCCTCAGCGGGGCAAAGCGTTGTCCCAAGTATCTATGGAAGCTAGATGGTGACCTCAAATGTTTGCCCATCTCAGCCAGTCCCTCCAGTGAAGTCAAGGTGAGGGGAATGGCCAGACCAGCAAATTGTGCCCTAAGTTGAAGGTATCTAAAAAGCGAATCACCAGGAAGCTTCGTGAGAAGGTACAGAAATCCCTTTCTTCCACGATATCTGCGAGGGTGGTAATTACATAATGTCTCCAGGGTACCAAGTCTGGTAATTGTTGTAAGTGTGGGGGATATTGGATGCCCCATAAGGGGCGTGAGGGGACCATATAGTTGCCTCAACAGGTATCAAATGGAGGGAAATATTCAAGATTTTTACAGTGGCCCTCATGGGCACGAGCAAAACAATTACACGGGAAGTAGAACCTCTCAGTAAGAGACCTCCTAGACTTTGCTCCGGGCCCACTACTCTACATTCCAGGCCACCACTGGATTATAATCTGAAGAACACAGCCAGCACCTTGCATATACCAACTGGCTAGCCAAATAGTAACTGTAAAAGTAGGGAAGGGTTATCCCTCTTCCCCCTCCATGGGGAAGCAAAGAATTTCTAATTTATAGAGCCCCACCACAATATACAGAGGATTATTTTGCAGAGAGCAGTAAAAAAAAAAAAGTTTATGGATTAAAATGGGAGTATTATGAAATCTGAATAAATTCATCTTAATTACATTTATACGGCCTACTAGCGTCAGTAGGAGAAAGGTCCAACAGGTCTCATTGGGGCAAGGTTATCCTCATAAAAATAATCAGTAGACTTGTGTACCACTCTCCCTAAATAGGTCACCTTATCTGACCACCACAAGGCAACAGGTAGGGCCAGGGGTGTCGCAAACGAATTTACCGCTAACTAGCGGGTCTCATCCCAATTAACCTTTATTCCAGAATATATTCCAAATACATCAAAAATAGAGTGTACTGAAGTCAAAGAAGACTCTGGATCTTGTAAAAACACAGTATCCTCCGCATATAAAGCTGTAAGCTCCTCATAGGTCCGCTACTGAAGCCCTATGACTAACGTGTATATGTATGGATATGAATCGCAAGTGTCTAAATCTCAATGGCAAATAAGGCTGGAGACAGAGGGCAGCCTGGACGCGTGCCTCTAGTAATACAAAACTGCGTAGATACATAAGTATTAGTCCTGACCCGAGCTGCTGAAAAATAAGTGTTTGCACCCACCTAACAAAAAATGACTCAAACCCAAAATGAGTCCTCAGCGCCCATAGATATCTCTACTCCGAGTCGCCTTAGCTGGTCTATAAATACAAGAGTACTTTCCCCCAAGTTAGTGTGTAGGGTTAGTAAAAAGTTGCTTAATATTCAAAGCCGGAGCCCCTCAATACCTGGAGACTTCTTGTTTGGGAAAGATTGAATAGCCTCTATAGTTTCCTCTTGCTCCAAGTTCACATCTAAAATAGTCATACTGCTCTGGGAAGGGAAGGTCTGGAGGAATACAAGGTCCTATAAAAGGTGGCAGATACTTGATTGATAAGCTCAGGATCAATAACAGCTCCAAACATGTCCTGGACAGCCACAATTGGGGGTATAGTGATATCCTCACTAGCAAGTTAAGCCAATAAATGACCATGTTTATCACCCTGATAAAAACGTGTTCTCGAGAACTCAATCCGCAGCAATTTATACTCTCTCTGCAGATTATGATAGATAGGGTGATTCGCTGCGGTAGGATCTGTAACAGCAGGCTTCCACCTCCGAAAGACGGCGCTCCAGACCAAGTCGAAATAGCTGAAGTAAAGCATCCTCTAAAGAAGGCCTTAAAGACCTCCCAGTCCACAGACTCCGATCCCGAATTAATATTAACCTCCCAACAGACTTCTGTTTCCTGACTATATTCATAAACTTCTGGTTGATCTAGGCAAAGGAGACTAAATTTTTCACCTTCCCTACCCAATCAAGGACTAACTGAATTGGCAAGTGATTTGAGACACCCCATGGCAAATAAGAGACAACATACACCAAGAGAAGACACTCTAGGGACCCAAATCATTATCCAGTGGGGAACATATATATGTTAAACATATTACAAAAAAAGGGTTTAGAAACTACAAATGGAGAAGAAAAACTCCAACTACATGAACCCAAACGCTCATCATGGCCACCCTGTGATATACATTGTATATCCAGGCCAACGAAACAAATTTGGAGACCTGTTCTTGTACCCTGTGTGCATATAAAAGTGTATTTTTCACTCTATAAGACCCCCTCCTCTCCCCAACGTGCCAAAATTGAAGCTAGCCGATACTATTACAGGTTCACATGTCCTATGTACTGCTGCCCGTATGCTGCTGCGACTCCCCAGCCTCCACCAATCTGCTTCCTCCCGCCGTACCACAAGCGCCGCTGTTACAGAGCTCCTGCTGTGGAAGAGAAAGGAGAGGAGTTATAGTGGCCCTTCGTCGCCCTGTACTATCACCCTGGGCGAGTTCAAAATTTTATTTTCCTCTTCTAAAACCTAGATGCATCTTATCATCCGGTGCGTCTTATAGAGTGAGAAATTAGATAGCTAGATAAAAAGGTAAAAAATGAGTTCTCTAAAAATAGTATGAAATGTGCGCCAGAAAACAACGCAGCAAAGATTTATTTTGGCGGCACGAGAAAAAAAAATGTTTAGGGGCATGTAAAACACCAAATGTGCAAAATTTCTAAAAAAAAAAATGTTTTGTCATTTCGGACTGAAACACTGTAGCCGTTAAGGGGTTAAGTTAGTATTTTTATAAGTCACGCCCTGTTAATACTGATGCATCGGGTGCCAGTATTTCTCCCCATGTGGCACATTAATCTACAGGACGCACGTCTTGTGGATGAATCTGGTTTAGATTAAAAAATGATTATATATATATATATTTTATTTTTTTTTTTAATACGCTAGTTCTACTCCGCACACCTCTACCCTATCGGAACTGTATCGGTAAACCTGCGTCAGGCTCCGACCCTCAGCCATGTGTTCCAATGGATTTACTGCAGCAGTTTGTGTGATTTAATACTGTTCCCAGATCATTTAGTAGAAGAATTTTTGTTTATACTGTCAACTTTTCCTCCACCGTATTTGGTTCGGCTTTGTCCTTGTGTACAAGACAGGTGGTCCGAGACTTTGGGTAATAGCCTATTTGTAGGGTATTTATCTGGCTCGGGGGTAACCTAATATGTTGGCGGCATTCATATTTGTCCAATTTCCTACCGTATATTGCTTCATATCTCGAGTGGGGTTAGTCAGCACTCCTGATGTGAATGCATCCACCAAGATTCAGACTCCTACGGCTCTTCATAATATCCGTCAGTCTGGTTGTCACAGCGACGCCATTAAAGAATATAAATCAAGAACCAGTGAGTCTTCGATTTACCCCAGACAGCTGCTCTATTAATTACCCGACGAGCCTGGAGTGCTCTAGAGAGGAGTTCAATGCCCAGTAGACGGAAATGGAAACCGATACTGGATTTTGTTGACATGTGGAACTTGTACATGGTGTCTATAAGGAGGCGTATGCTGCCTGTTCTTGTGTCATCCTCTCTCTATCCCAAGTCACAGGGCTTCATTTAAAAAAAAATAAAAATAAAAAAATTATATAATTTTTCAAATTTATTTTGAACCGTGAACATTATCAATTACTTCACAATATGAAATCAGAGTAGTTCCTGTGTAGTAGACCAGTCTCCATAAGTAGTACTAGGCATGGTTCTCATGTAGTGATGGCTACCACTAAGTTACCTGCAGCGCCACCAACATCTAGTCTCTACAGCAGTGGTTCCCAGCCGGGGGGCTGTGACATGCCCAGCTGGTGAATCAGAATTAGCAACATTGGGGATTAAATGGCTAATTGGCAGTTTATATTTTGTCCTAGTCATGGGTTGAGTTTTGTATACTGCACTTTCTATCATCCCATAATTGGCACTATGGGAAGTGAGAGGAGGGAAAGTGTCGTTGGCAGGCTCCACCCACAATGCACTGCAATGCCAGATAGGAGCGCACCCACTCGGGAACATGCATGTGCATGTCTAGGTCTACAGACTTCTACAAAAGTGTAAGATTACACTCAAACCTTTCTTCTTGGGTGTTGAAGAGGTTTCAGCAAATGTATATTGTGGGGTGGAGAGAAGTTTTGGCACATGTATACTGCTGAGGAGGGAGTAGAGAGGTTTGGTCATATGTATACTGCTGGGAAGGGGGTAGAGAGGTTTAACTGCACCTATACTGCTGGAGAGGAGGGGGTAGAGAGGTTTGGCCACACGTATACGCTAGGGAGGAGGGAAAGCGGTTTGATTACACGTTTAGTGCTGAAGAGGAGGGGGAGAGAGGTTTGACCACACGTATACTGCTTGGAGAGGAGGGAGGAGAGAAGTTATACCACACGTATATTGCTGGAGAGGAGGGGGGAAAGAGGTTTGACACTACACGTATATTGCCGGAGAGGAGGGGGGAAAGAGGTTTGACACTACGCGTATATTGCCGGAGAGGAGGGGGGAAAGAGGTTTGACACTACGCGTATATTGCCGGAGAGGAGGGGGGAAAGAGGTTTGACACTACGCGTATATTGCCGGAGAGGAGGGGGGAAAGAGGTTTGACACTACGCGTATATTGCCGGAGAGGAGGGGGGAAAGAGGTTTGACACTACGCGTATATTGCCGGAGAGGGGGGGGGGGGGGGGGGAAGAGGTTGTCCGCACATATACTGTTAGGGTAGACAGTGCATTGGTGAGAATTGGTGGGCTCTTGTTCATCTGGTAGGTGAGGGTTCTACAGGTGGCATTTATGGCATATGCTGTGAAGGGCAAGCTCTCTCCCTATATTGCTGACATGTGGTTTCACTGCAAAATGGCGCAGTCATTAACAATCAATTTGAAAAACTGCCAATTTGCAGTAAAACCGAATGTCAACATTGAGCTGCATTGAAAAAACCTGGTATGAAAGGGGATACTCTGTTTTTAGTAATAGTTTATTACAGGCTCTTGCCTTGGATTAGGGGTCCCCTTATCTCTGTCAGCTTGGTAGAGTTGGCCCCCATGGTGGTGATGAGAAGATGGGGGCACTGCGCCTAGAAACGGACACCCAGGTCGGCCGAGCTATTGTATGCTGCCGATCTGTGTGCACTGAGTGAACTTACCATACGCCATTCTTATGAAGGGTGCTGGGGAACCAATCCTGACTCAGTGGGGGTGGATTCTGTTGCCCCCTTGTGGTCAGACCAAGCCTGAGTGTCTACGATCAGCTTGTAGTTTTAGTTTAATTTTAGTAAATCCAGTATTTTACTAGTTGCGTACCTGCAGAATCTATCTCCATTTTGTCTTCCGTCCTACCAAGCCTCCATCATTATATCTCCACGCTGCGCCATGTTTTACGTGTCATTATTTGCTGATTCGCCTGCAGCCAGATCACTGGGTTTGATAATTATGATGTAATGATATACTATTCTCTGTTGTAGAGACCAGCTCCGCTGCCAGTAACTACAGCTCTGAATTCAGCCGCCGTCTTCTCAGTACATATATCTGTGAGTACGGGCACCTTCTGGGGTACATGATTAGGTGGCATTATTATATTGATTCATTATTTATCCAGTTATATGTTTAAAGGGTTTACTAAGAAGATGGAAACATGTTAGTGGTGGGCTAGAGGTTGGCATTTAAAAAGCTGGTCATGTTGGTCTCTGTTGGTAATGCCAACTTAAAGGGGTTGTCCGGTTAGCGGACAAGATTGCTGCAATAACTACAGCTGTCTTAAAATAACAGAGCAGTACTTACCTGTCCCTTGCCCTGCGGATCCACCGCAGTTGCCCTGCCGTCCTCCCGGTGATTGCTGTGGAAGATGGTGTCAGCAGAAGTGAACTGAACACTCCAGTGTCACCATTCTGAACTCCTGGCATCATGGCACTCAGGATGTGAACGCTGATGCCAGGGAAAATGGGCAGTGATCCTGCAGCCTCTGATTGGCTGCAGCTTTCAGGTGATTTCCGCTGATGACCTCTTCCACAACCATCACCAGGAGGACGGCAGGGCAACATCGCTGGATCCCCGTGGCAGGGGATGAGTAAGTACTGCTCTGTTTGCAATAGCTACAACTGTCCTACAATAACAATATTGTCCGATAACCGGACCACCCCTTTGATACCAGATGTAATGGACCAGGCATTACTCTCTTCCAGGTAAAGTCCTTGGAAATTTGCAGTTGAAGCTCCTGTCTAAATCAAAGATGTACGAAGACCTGGCGCTGGGGGCTATTTTTCTGCACAACAATTATAACTATATCCTCAAGTCACTGGAAAAGTAAGGAGGAGATGTCTTTGCTAAAGTATTAGGGTAGCAAAAATACACTTTAATTGTATGCTTTCTGTTTTGGCGTTTTAAGCAGTATTCTCCATTCCTTGGGGTTTCTGATTAACCAAGTGATCTATTTTAAAATAAAGCGGTAATAGAGTATTGATGGTGGACAGTAACTCGCATCCCTACAGACGGCATAGGCTTCATTTAGGCAGCAGTGTTGAGGCCCATTTACACGTCATGATTATTGCTCAAAATTCGTTCAAATGAGCGATAATCCTTATATGTAAATTCGTTTGAACAATAATTTTAAGGGGATCTTAAAATCCCTCCTTCATCCACTGAGAGGTAAACTAAACGCATTTATCTCTCAGCAGACCGCAAGCTGTTATCTCCATGGCTGCAAGCAAATAACATTGAAATCTGCCATCAGCCACAAGCAGAACAATGCAGCTGTATGCACAGCTGGGCGGGTGATTAATCACAAGCTGGGCTCTGCAAACAGCTCCTGGAGGCCCTTTTACATGCAAATATGGATGATAAAGTGTTAACGGTCATTAACACTTTATACAAATAGTTTACAAAAATCTTTCAGTGGTTTGAAAGATTATTTTTGCGTGTAAATGGGCTTTAATCATATTATCAGATGAGGAGACAGTATGCTCCATACGTGGTTGTCCTGGGCAAGGTGTTCCCACCATCTTCTGTGACTCTACTATTTTCATTATTCCTATCCTAGTGTTAGCTTGTGATGTGCTGGATAATGCGGGGGGGGGGGGGGGGGGGGAAGAAGCAAAAACAATATAGAAAGATTACAAGATGACGTTTAAGAAGACCTTGGCTCTGATTTTGCATTGGGCCTTATCTAACACGGTAGGAATTGTTATTTCCGCACAGGTCGGAGCTCATGCAGTTGGTTTCGGTGACCCAAAAGGATCCTGACAGTCTGTATCGTGAACACATAGAACAGCAGATCCAAATCTACCAACGAAGGTTTCTGTCCCTTTTATTAAAGTATTCTTGCAATATATTGTGCTGAGCAAATTTGCATTTGAAAATGGGAGCATATATCCAATGACTACAAGTGACTGCAGGCCCCTTTACACGGAGGGATTAGCATTCAAAAAAATGTTCAAATGTGCAAAAATGAAGGAATCATTCAGTGTAAATGCAGCCAAACGATCGAGTGATATATTCGCTTTTTGTTCTTTGTTCATTTTATGCAGGCGTGAAAATCATCACTGGCGCGTTCCGTTTAAATACCGATCGTTTAGTCGTTCTTATTCACTTACACAGCAAATAAGAATGACTGAACGATTTGTTGTTTGATTGAACGAGCCAACAATGTATCTGCCTGTATAAACGGGCTGCTCAAGCGAATGAGCGAACTCCGATATTGTTCGCTTGTTCAAACGATACATGGTTTGGTGTAAATGGACCCCGAGGCTGGGCTCGGAATGACGTGTAGTAGCAGGCCTTGTGCTGCGACGGGTACGACAGTGAAGGGGACATGGCACTCCAGTGAACTCCTCAACCCCTTATGCTTAGCAGTGGGGACCTCCAGCGATTATACGTGTAGCCTATTGTAGGGTTATCAATGTCCTGGAAAACCCCAATTTTAAGTTATAGCTGCGTCATCACAGCCTGTTGATGTTCGCCTTTTCAAGCATGAATGATGTGGAATATATAGAAATTGCATGGAGAACGCGAATTACACTTATATATTCAAATCCTTTCGTGCATACGAAGTACATTCATACCTTTTCGTCGGCCTCGTCTTTCGACGGTTTTCAGTTTCGCCAATTCTTCAGTGCAGAATCTTGCCTGTTCTTTCGTCGCTTGCTTCTAGTTTCGCCACCGACCCATGTGATCTTGCTGCTGACATCACAGCCATTCATGGATTGCTCCAATCATAACCATTCGTGGATTGCTCCAATCACAGCCATTCATGGATGAATGGCTGTGATTGGAGCATCCAGCGCTGCCTGCGATTGGCTGAGCGGGCTATCACTCAGCCAATCAGAGCAATCTCTTGCTTGAGGAGAGGGATTTCAATCCCCCGTCACTAGCAAGATGCTGTGCCGGCTTGACAAGCCTGCACGGAGCTCCGGAGAGGCGCCCTCGGGACACCGACGGCATCTGCAAGGTGAGTATACGCAGAAACAAGTTGTGCCACGTTTTTGGCAGTGCTTAAACCGCTGCCCATTCATTTCAATGGGCAACGCAGGGCCGAAAACGCTTGTGTGAAGAGCCCAATTGAAGTGAAAGGGAGTGTTTAGAGCTGCGCTGAAAAAGCAATGCTAAACGCTGTACAAAAATGGGGTTTGGTGTGTTTTTGAAGAATTAATTGGATTTACATTGATTTAATTGCCTCTAGTTTCGTTGGTTTCAGGTTTAGCCAATTGCTTTCAGACAGATTACAAACAAAGCTAAAGGTTTCACTGTTTTATAGCTTATGTGGAAATAATTCAGCCGTAGGGACAAGCTGCCATCTTTTCTGCTTTATGTCTATGTGCAGTAGTGCTGGTGGCACATATTTACATGCCAAGTAAGCAATGCCCATGCACATTAGAGATAGTTACTGTCTGACCAACAGCTATTGCCTCTGACAGTAACAAAAAAAAGCAGCACATTAGCTTGTAGAACTTGTGTTCTTGTTCGTAGTCGGGGGGGGAAAAACCTGTTACCAGACACTTCTAGCAGCGGCTTATCTGCTTGGGGGAAGGTGGGGAGGTGAAGGATCAGGCAGTTGTAATTCAACTACCTGATCCTTGTCTTCCCTTACATCTGCCATCGGGAGAGAAATGACATGTGCATTAGATGATGAGCTGGACAAGCCAATGTGCATTTTCAGGAGGTAGATAATGTGGATACACGTTTGTGGCATAAGAAATTCTCTGTACGGCGGTGTCCGCCACAGCCAAGCTGGATCAGTAGAGGAGATGCAGCGGCTGCCCTTTGTAACGAGAAAGGTTAAACCGCACATGCACAGGGAGAGAAATAGAGGCGCTATACAGATAATGAGTTGTACACGCTCACCCGTGAAAAGGATCTACTGGAGGACGTATCCACTAGCAACAAAGTAAGAACAGCAAGCTACTAATAGGGTTTTCTAGGGGGCATTGTAGATAAATGATTTGTGAAAATTGATTATATTTGCAAATATTTATTATTTTTCAGAAAGTCCTCTGAACCATGAGTGACATACAGGGAATACCCCTTTAAGTTGAAGTATAGCTTCTCTGTTAACCCTCTCTTCTCTGCTGAAGCTTACTTGTGCAATACTAATGCTATTTGTTTTCATTCTAGCTGGCTGAAGGTGATTGACTACGTCAATGATAGGAACATGCCGCCTCTTCAAGGAGCGAAGGTGATTTGTAATGGTTTGAGGACATCGGTGTGTTTTAATGTACATGTGCATTTTCTCAACCTTCTACTCTTATTTATCACAGCTGAAGGACAAAGAGAGACAGATGATTAAGGAACGGTTTAAGGTACGTTAATGTGATTTTGTGTTCTGGACTTGTATGGAATCTGATTTGATACATGTCTTTATTTAACAAGTTACCATATTAATCATCAATAAAGTTGGCATCTGTCAGCCAATGTGTTGCTAGGGTGTAAAGAAATCGGGGGCACAATCCCCAAGACTTGTGTTCTTATACACAGTAATAATTCCTCTTTGTGCCCCCCCACAGTGTTAGATCTCTCTCGTCTGGTATTGTACTATAGAAAATACTGCAAGAAACTCCTCCAACTACAAAGCCTGGAGTCTGACTGATCCTACTCATGTCTGATCACAAGCTAAAGACATCATCAAAGGGCCTTCCGATTTTCCAGCAACCCTCCTATATGTGTGACTTGTCACCTGATAATACCATCAAAAGTCCTTTAGCCCTATAGGTAGCTCTTGCTCTGCTTTCCTTTAGGCTGCACCCGGGACACATGCCCCTCCTGCTGTACTCTAAGGGCCCTTTTTCATCAGACGATAAATCATTCAGATTTCTCCATCCAATGGGAATCTGAACAATTATTGTTCTGTCTAAATGCATGCCCCAAATGCATTCACTTTTCGTTCATCATTCAGTTTATGCAGGCATAAAACTGAACCACGGATTGAACCATGTGAACAGGCAGTCGTTCATTTTTGCACGACTATTTGGTTTACTGTTGTTATGGGAATCAATCATATTCTAGAATATTTCACTTGTTTGCTCCAGATTGGTTATAATGAGAAGCTTCATGCATGTATATATGTATTTGAACTCACGGATGCTCTCAGTCAGCCCCCATACCCTTCTGGTTTATTGAAAGTAAATACAATACAGCTATACTGAATATGATGCTCCAATTTCATGCATGCCCCTCCCAACATCATAACAACTCATGAATGACCTAGTATGTAAGGACGCTGATGATTAACATATTTTTACACCCCAGGTGTATGTCGCTATGTGAATATGTAATTCCTATTACAAGTAGCATAGACTTTATTAATATTCCAATCTGGACCAAGGAATCCGAGGGAGGAAATGAGGAGCAGCCCCTCCTCTTATGAGTGGTGGGCATCGCAGGTCTTTCTTACAAGAAACACATCTCAGGACTTAAAACTGTCTACAGAACTGTGTGTAGGAGTGTGTTGGAGATACCGCAGAGGAATGCAACACACACGCATTATACAGTACTGAACCAGTGAACCATCCCACTGCTAGCTATTTTCCATGAAGGTGTGTGTGTGTGTTTAAACTGTATAGGAGCTGTACACACAAAACGATAAAATGCCTTTAATCAAGACTATTTGTTTATCTGCTTTACTATTTTTATTCTAGATACATTAGAACAGTATGAAAACTGTCATAAAGGTATACACTAGTTTAAAATAAAGTAGGGGTGCAGAGCGAGAGCTGACGTGAGCAGGGCATTGTTGGTCAATAGCTGCATCCTTGTTAACAGATATAAGGATGAACCTGCTTACACTGAGTTTAATGTAAGGAGTCTTATCCTTCCTACTTGGTCATAGCCTTAGACTGTCTGCTCCTTTCTTCCACCTGCTTCTGTGTAGTCACAGAATGTAAACGGCATACCTAAATGACAAGTTATGAGTAAATGTAACAATTTGAAAGATTTTTATCTGTGTTAATGTTCTAATCCCACATAATGTAACATTACTTTCCAATTCTCCAAACAAATCAGGGTTTTAACGAAGGCTTGGACGAGATCTGCAAGATCCAGAAGTCATGGGCTATTCCAGACAAAAGGCAGCGTGAGCGAATCCGTCAGTCACAGAAGAAAATCGTGCAGGAGGCATATGGGGCTTTCTTACACAAGTAAGTATTCAGTATACCGGCTGCTGATTTTCAGTTATTAGGCTAGTATGATGTGCATATTCTCGCCCACACCCCATCATGTCATACCCTCTAATATCCCCTTTTTTCTTCTAGGTATGGAACTGGTGTGAATTTTACTAAGAATCCAGATAAATACATAAAATACTCTGTGGAACATGTTGGTGAAATGATTGAGAGACTCTTTGATACATCTGCATGAAGAATACGTCTTACTCAAGCTTGTATATATTTTGTGTTACACTATTGTACATAATTGAGAAACTAACGTAATAAACGCTAATACTGGTGTACATAGTATATTTTATTCAGACTTTTCAGTGAAATTACTCTGTGGGATGTTTTCATAAAGCTCAGAGCAGCACGTTCTTAGCAGTCCCACCTTATCATAGAGATGTGACTTACCGTGTTTCCCCGAAAATAAGACCCGCTCGAAAATAAGCCCTGGCTACACTACATAGGGGGAAAAAAACAATACTCACCTAGCAGGCGCCGTCCGAGTCTCTCCTAATGCTCTCCAGCAGGCTTACGTGCAGTCCTCAGCACCAACAGAGCATCGTTTGCTGGTAATGAGGTTTGTATCCCCACCTCCAGCAAGCGATTGCTAAGATTGGCTGAGCGACGGCACTCAAGAACCAATCACAGCATCGCATTCATTGATCCCTTTTAAAAATGTTCTTGAGTCGATGGAGTAAGTCGTTCCTGCCGGAGCTCCTGCCTGACCCGTCGCTTCAGCAAGCCGATCCGCCGCCGCCGAAAGAAACAGCCTCCATGGGGAAGAAGAGGACATCTGAAGCCCCCAGGCAGCCGCTGAAGTCCCCGGTCCCGAGCATGGAGTGTTTCCTCCGCTCTCCAGGAGCCCTGACGCAGAGCGGCAGAACAAAGATGGCGCGGGAAGCCGCCAGAAATGAAGAGGAGCAGCCGCGGGCGCAGGAAGAAGAGGAGTCCCGGGCCGGAGGACTACAAACAACTGAGGAGGAAGCCCGACCGGAGGAGACAGCGGGAGACAGCAGTGAGGAGGAGGTATGGCCCCGGGCAGAAGACGGAGGAGCAGATGGCCCGGTGGAGGGGGGGAAGGGGGAGCCAGCGCTCCGGACACAGCAGAGGACTCCCCAGGCATGCACAAAACCAGCACTCCCCAGACAATAAGCCCTGCAGGGCAAATTATAACCCCACAAGTACCCCCTAGAAGCCCAAAAGACCAAGGGCCCCAAACAAGGAGAGGGGGAAGGGGGAATGAAGAGAAGGGGAAAGACAAGGGGGAGTCAGGAAGCCATCAAGCACCAGACCCTGACGCTGCCCCCCCCCCCCCCCCCCCAGCAAAGCCCCACACAAGCGGTGAAGGGAACATCGACCCACAATAAGTCCTGGGAGACAGGGAGGGGGGAAAAAAACAAACAAGGACAAAGCACCTGAAAGCCCCCCTGCACAGTCAAACAAGAGATCCGCAATACCACGGGCCCCAGGCAACCCCGAAGCCCACCACATAAGCCACAAAGGGCCCCAGGCCCCACAAACAAACGACGAAGAATGGGACTGGAGAGCCCACCTGAAGGCAATCCCCACAAAAGGGGAGATGAATGAACTTCTACAGAAACTGGATGCAGCCCACAAGCAAGATATAGCGGTCCTACAGAAAGATATCAAAGAAGTGGGACAGAGAGTGGCAGAAGTTGAAGAAGTGCAAGACAAGTTCCAAAACACTATAGTAGAACACGCGCACATCCTGGAAGCACAAGCGCACCAGATAGAAGAATTGACCAATCATATCGACGACTTGGAAAATCGTCACAGACGCAACAACCTTAGGGTTAGAGGTCTGTCCGGAGAGATAAATAACGACCAGCTGGAAGACTGGATCACCGAGTTTTTCAACCACCTGCTGCAGAGACCCACGGATTCCGCCCTAGAACTGGACAGAGTCCACCGAGCCTTGGGCCTGAAGCCAACAGATCCCACCAGACCCAGGGACGTTCTCTGCAGAGTCCATTTTTTACAGAGAAAAGGAGCAAATATTACAGCGAACACGCACGCTGGATACTCTGCAGTTCAGGGGCCGCTCGGTTAGTGTATACCCGGACTTATCCAAACGTACATTACAGCTACGCAGGGCCCTCAGGCCCCTCCTAAATTCTCTGAGAGAAAGAGACATTCCATATAGATGGGGGTTCCCCCTACAGCTCCACGCGAGAAAAGGAGGGAAATCGGCTGTATTTAGACACCTGGGAGACCTACCCAAATTCCTTGGGACCCTGGAGCTACCACAGATTGAAATACCGAACTGGCCCAAAATCGGCGAGATGCCGGTTCCCCCACCCAGATTGGAGTGGCAGAAAGCTGGAAATCCGCGAAGGGAACCGAGGAATAAATCCCCAAGAAACCAAGACAAAGGCTGAAAGAGGAGACACAGAAACCCCGAGGACCTTCCCACATGAAGACCGGTGTAACAGACTGACCAGACCAACCCATTTCGGTCCCTTCATGTGTCAAGACCAACTCCTAACGAAAACCTGTTGCTTTCCATATCCTCACCTACCTGTTTTTCTCTCATTTCTCCTGTTATATGCTGTGATGACAGACCCGGCGGCAGGCGAGATCAGTGCCATCAGCTTTGCAAATTAATCTCTTTATCTGTTCTGTTTCAATTTTCCTTTTCTTTTCTTCACCAAGCGACGGCGAAGGCGGGGGAAGGCCTCCATTGGTGGTCTCCCCTCCCCCACCTAGAGTAGGCAGCTCTTAAGCTGCGCTTGAAGCTAGTCTATAGCGACTAATAGTGATCAGTGCCGAAGAGTGAGGCCTAGTGAGAGGCCTGTAGATGCTTTGTTTTTTACCCCCCCCCCCCCCCCCCCGTCCCCCTAACCCCATGTGTTATCCTTTCCCCGCTATCCCTGACCCCACCCACCCTAAACCTCGCCTGAAGAATGCGATAAGCGTCCTAACCAGTATGGTTCATGGCTAACCTGACGATTGCCTCGTACAACGCCAAGGGGTTGAATATTCCCTCCAAGAGGGGTCAGATCCTGTACCACATGCAAAAAAAAGGTAGGAAGGTGTTTCTCCTCCAGGAGACCCACTTTAAAACAGACGAGATTCCCTCATGCTCCACAAAATCATTCCCTACCTGGTTCCATAGCCCGAACCGGAAGGCGGGAGGGGTTTCTATTGCATTCCATAACTCGTTACAGATGCAACCCCTTGGCGTTCTACAGGACCCAGAAGGTAGATATCTATTTGTCAAAACAGAAGTTTTTGGAAGGGTGATCACTTTCGCAAATTTATATTTCCCGAACCAGGGACAGGTATCCTTTGGTGTGGCCACCCTGAGAGAGTTGGCGAAGTTCGCGGACGGCTCTACCATTGCCCTGGGAGGCGACTTTAACCTGTCCATAGATCCGGAACAAGATACATCGTCAGGTAAGTCCTCTGTCTCACGGGCAGCAACAAGAACCCTGTTGAGGGAACTAGGGGACATGCACTTAGTGGGCATATGGCGTCTGCTACACCCGGGCGTCAGGGACTACACGTTCCACTCAATCCCCCATAATAGCTATGGCAGACTAGATTACTTATGGGTCTCACACGCCCTCCTAGATTACAGGCTCGTATGCGAATTCGGACCATTTATTTGGTCTGATCACGCCCCGGTATACGCTGACTTTGACGGATTTCAAAAAGATCTACGAGTTAGAACATGGAAACTTAATGACAACATACTAAAAGACCCCCAATGTGTCCAAGAGATTAAAATGACCATAGCCAATTTTGTAAACGACCATCAAAACGATAGCATGCGGGCCCCTGTTAAATGGGAAGCACTAAAATGTGTGCTGAGAGGTACCATGATCTCCCAGGGGGCAAGATTGAAAAAAGAGCGAGCAAGGGAACTGGGAGTCCTGCTGACGACATTACAAGAAAAAGAGACAGCCAACAAAAAAACCCCAAACGATGTCATCCGGGCAGAAATATCAACACTACGCCAGAAGATCTTGTCAATATTCGATCAGAGGACGCTGGCTCTGAGAGACAAGATCCGTAGGGAAGCTTATGAGGCAGGGGACAAATGTGAAAGAAAGTTGGCACGAGCGCTACACCCTAGAACCCCGGTGACATTCGTACCCAAAATACAGAGAGCAGGGAAGACACCAGCGATTTCCACAAGGGATATCCTGGAGGAATTCTGCCTATATTATGAAAGACTGTATAATATAGAGCAACCCTCACGGGCAGGAGATAGAGAAGGGGAGGAGGAAAGGACATGTCTAGAAGAACATGGCCCGGGCCCGTTAAAGATAGAGGAGGATTTCACATGTGAAGAGGTCGGGGAAATAGTCAAAAACCTAAAGACAGGTAAAGCACCAGGCCCGGATGGGTTCTCGGCCAGATTTTACAAACTCTTTGGAGAGGAATTATCCCCCATGTTAACTCAGATGTTTAATGAGATTTCTCAGGGGAGCCCCATTCCACCTCATGCCCTCCAGGCGCATATAGTAGTAATCCCGAAACCGGGGAAAGACACTACCTCCTGCGCAAACTATAGACCGATATCCCTGATAAACTTAGACGTTAAGATGCTAGCCAAACTTATAGCAAACAGACTCAACAAGCACATCCCTGACTTGATACATAGAGAGCAGGTGGGATTTGTCTCTGGGAGGGAAGCCAGAGACAATACAATTAAAACGATCTCATTAATATCCAGGGCAAGAGCAGCAAACAAACCATTGTGCTTGCTGACAGTGGATGCAGAAAAGGCGTTCGACAGGGTCAGGTGGAGGTTCTTGGAGGGGACCCTCCGTCAGATAGGCCTCGGCCAGAGAATGAGGGAATGGATCATGGCCCTATACAAGGGACCATCAGCCAGAATTCAGGTGAATGGTTCCCTTTCAGATTCCATCTCGATTAACAATGGAACTCGGCAGGGGTGTCCCCTGTCACTCCTGCTGTACGTCCTGTCTATGGAATCTCTGGCCAACGCCATTAGAAAAAACAGGTCAGTCAGAAGACAGACGGAGGGCCCCTTCGAACATAAGTTGGCGCTTTTTGCGGACGACCTCCTCCTGTTCCTGTTGAACCCGAGAGTAGGGCTGCCAGTGGTAATGAAGGAGTTCGATAGATATGGGAGAGTAAGTAATTTTAAAGTCAATTTACAAAAATCGGAAATCCTAAACGTAACACTGGCCCAGACGGAGGTAGAGGTCCTTTCGGAGTCTTTCCCCTTCAAGTCGAGACTTTCGGCCATTAAGTATCTGGGGGTACAGATTCCAGCAGACCCTTCACAGATATTCGAACTAAACTTCCTCCCATACCTGGAGGGCCTGAGGGCGGAATTGAGCAAATGGAGCCCGCTCTATGTATCGTGGACAGGGTGGATAAATGCAGTCAAGATGGACTCCCTCCCAAAGTTTTTGTACTTATGCCAGACCCTCCCGGTGGCCCTGAACCGGCAATACCTTTTAAATATCCGGTCTTTAATCATTAAGTTTGTATGGATGAACCGCAAATCTAGACTTAGTCACAGGCTACTAACAAGAACCAAAGAAGAGGGGGGACTGGGGCTCCCAGACTTTTCACTCTACTACAAGGCTTGTATTGCTAACTTCGTCCTCTCGCTGTTACAAGCGAAAGCAACTAAACTATGGGTAGAAATGGAACATGCAGCCGACTCCAGGATAGTCCAGGGGGCCCCCTGGATCCCTAGACTGTACCTCGAGGAGGTAGAGAGCCTCCCACCATACCTCATAAAGGTCCTCAAGAAATGGGTGGCATGGGCCACAAGAGCGAGACTGATATCAATACCAGGCCCGCTTACACCACTGGTAGCCAACCCACAGTTCCCACCAGCGAGAGACAAGAACACAATCCTGGCCATACCAGACACTCCAATCCCTAGAATTGTAAACGTAGTAAATCAAGACGGGATGAAACCCCTGAGAGAGTTTTATGGCAACTCGCTTCCCCCCCTAGGAGCCTGGTTAAGCTACCTTCAGGTGAGGGGCTTTGTGGGGTCCCTGACGCCCGGGGAGTGTGTTAATAGACAGCTGACGCCATTCGAAGAGATGTGCATGTCGCCGGGGTCTACGGAGCACGGCATATCAGTAATATATAAACTGTTGCTGGACGGTGAGACGGGGGACTCCCTTCCAAATTACACGGGTCAGTGGGAGAATGAGTTAGGCGGTAACCGCTCTGCATCAGACTGGCTGAAGGCCTTCCTCATGTGCCACAAAAGCACCAGGTACGGCAGACTACAGGAGCAGAATTTTAAGATCCTCTCACGATGGTATCGGACACCGTCAAGACTACACCAAATTGACAATAGAATACCTCCGATATGTTGGAGGTGCCAAAATGGTCCAGGGACAATGACCAACATATGGTGGTACTGCCCCCCAATCAGGGCCTTGTGGAGTAACGTAGAATTATTATATAATGACATGACCAGGTCTAAAGTGTCCATAACAGCGGAGATGGCCCTGCTCCTGATACTGCCTGGATCTATGGCTAGAATTAGAGCTGACTTGTTGAGGCTGGTTATCCTAGCTGTAAGAATGTCGGTACCTGAATTATGGAAATCAGGATCTCCACCCACAGTTATAGTTAGTTATAGTTTGAAATACACTTATTTGTGTTGTAGTATTTATATGTGATGCAGAGAAAGTCGGTCTAATTATCCCCACTGCACAAGAAGATGCGAAGCAAAGACAAAATGTTAAGATGGACCCAGCGAAAGATTACTGTTTATTGTAATGCATCATTTTGCTTTAACATGTAAAATCAATAAAATTTAATTGAATCTAAAAATGTTCTTGATAATGGGGGATATTTTTACCCTTTAATTGAATATATACTGTAATAAGAAAGACCTGATTCATGATAACATTCATACTCCTGCAAAACGAAGGGTTGACGGCATCCAGCTGCATGTAGAATAATCCCAAAAATTCAGTTTTGTCACGTGTTATTGTTCATCAGAGATAGATAGATAGATAGATTGATTCAGTGTCCTGATACGTAAAACCATAGAATTCAAAGAGGGTCTACTTAGTTGTTTTTTTTTTTCATGAGTATATGGAACTTGGGTCACAGAGATAAAATAACAATGTAAATTACAGTCTTACAATAATATTACTGCTCTGCTACTTGTTTTCAACTTTTACATCTCCTTTAAATATTAGGCAATGCCGACACACAACATCATACCAGTCCTTAACCATGTGCCAAATATTCAGAGACCTGACATTGACATTCAGAACATAATAAGACCCAATTTACACGGAAAGAGGATCACTCAAACGGTAGTTTTGAGCGATCATCTTTGCATAGTCTATAGTAGTTAAGTAGCTACTAAAGAGCTATGCAGGTGGAGTGGGACACCGCCGCCGTCACTCGGCAAACAATACAGCTGTTCTGCATAAGCAAACAGCTGCATTGTTCTCTGCGCTTACAGCTCGCGTCCTGCTGTGAACTGCCAGTGGGACATGAGCTGAAAGAATCTTATCAGGGCTGCCGACTGTGATAACAGCCTGCACCGCTAATGAGAGTTCATCGCTTAATTCTAGAAAACTAGAATTGAGCGAGGAACGAATCGTGCACGAAAACTGCACGATGTCCGTGCATTTAGATGCAAGGGTTATCGCTCAAAAGATGGCTTTGAGCGAGAATCGTTGTTTAAATGGGCCTTAAGACACATGCATGTTCTTGGTTTATAGTCGCTAAATTAATCAGTGCAATATATAATAGAAACCCTAGATGGCATCAGAGGTTCTATAAATAACCTTGGTACTGTGCGATATTAAGGTAGCAAACAGATTCGAACTGCTTGACACATCAGAAAAGCATCCGGAGAAGCTCTGGCATGATATACAGTCCATGGTTATGTAAATGGCCAGTAAGCATCTCGCCTATAAGAAGCAGGAAAAATGACTCTATTGGTTGTCGGAGCAAACCCTCAGACTAGTGGATAAAAGAAGAGTAACAAAGGCGGCCGGCAACAAAGACGAAGTTCAGCAACTAAATGGCGATTTTCAGCAAACGGCAAGGAAAGACAAAGAAATGGACTGGAATGAGCGTTGCAAACAACTCAAAGCAGAAGCCATGAAAGGCCATATGCAAGGCTTATTCTCACAGGTCAAGATGGCCTGAAAACCTTTTCTTGGCACGCAGCGGGACAATCAAATGCAAAAATGGGAAGGAACTAAATGAACAACAGAATATCAAGGATAGGTGGAGGGAATACTCAGAGGAACTATATGCCTGCAATCACATACATTGACCATTGGGTGATGTGGAGCCTATAGACTTGGAGCCTCCATTATGGAGTTAGAACTGGCCAAAAGTAAAGCGCCAGGTATAGATAATATACAGGCGGAGCTATTGCTGGCAGTACCAGTGAAAACCATCAGTGCTTTGCCTGGCAGTATGGGCATCCACACAATGGCCACAGGAGTGGAAAAGATCTGTCTTCATCCCTCAACCAAAGAAGGGCGACTCCCAGAATTGCTCCAACTACCGAAGAATAGCCCTCATTACGCATGCAAGCAAGAGCCTTCTCAAAATTATACAGGAAAGACTGAGATCAGTAGTTGATGCGCAGACAGGATTCCAACGAGGACGCAGCATCCGCCACCATATTGTAAACCTGCGATGAACCATGGAAAAAGCTCGAGAATTCCAAAAGAATATCTACTTTGACTGCATCGACCATGACAAGCTATGGCAGGCCCTACAAGAGCTGGGCGTATCGTCACATCTAGTCAAGCTGACAAAATCACTTTATGCCGATCAAGAAGCCAGTGTGAGAACACAGCATGGGGACACAGATTGGTTTGGGATCGGCAAAGGCGTCCGACACGGCTGCATCCTTTCACCCTTCTTGTTTAACCTATATGCGGAAAATGGTCCTTGACAAATTGGAAATTGGGGTAAATAGGGGGAATAAACAAAAAAATGGCCAAATTCAAATCAAAATCGACAATGAGGTCATAGAATCCGTGCAAGACTTCATCTTCCTTGGCTCAAATATTGACCAGGCTGGAGAATCTATGCTAGAGATAAAACGTATGATAGCATTGGGGCGAAGTGCAATGCTAAACATGAACAAAATCTGGAAAAGTAGGGATATCAGCAAAGCAACTAAACGCAGGATCGTGCAAACCCCTGTTTTCCCCAAAGCCATGTATGGATGTGAAAGCTGGACTGCGAAAAAAGCTGATAGAAGGAGGATTGATGCATTGGAGCTGTGGCGCTGGCAAAAGCTGCTGCGTATGTCCTGGACGGCGAGAGTAACAAAGAGAAGTTCTGAATCGTATAAGGCCTGATATATCACTGGAGGGCAAGATGACCGGACTCAGACTCACCGGGCCCAGACTCGCGTATCACATAACTGAAAGAAGCAGTGCAAAACCCAAAAACCTGGAGGGAACTCGCCTTTAGGGTCACCGAGGGCCGTGAACAACTAAGCAGCCAACAACAACTGTGTGATGGCACCTAGCAGCTTTGCCATGTCTTTTGGTACAAGGTGTTCAACAAATACACATCCGGAGGCCACCACTTACAACAGTTAATAACCAACTAATAAATAAAACACTATTGTCATTTGTGAAAATTTAATTTTTCTAGGTTTGCTGTGTGTTTTTTTTTTTTTTGTTTTTTTTCTATAGGGTTGATCACCAATTCCAGACACAGTCCATGGCAACAGTGATTCTGTTCTTGGAGAAAAGAAATGCGTGTATTTTGTAACCTGGACCAACTCTGGGATATTTAGGTTCTCCTTTAACCCCTTAAGGATTAGGGTGTTTTGGTTCTAAACGTTTTAGGGATTTTACCCATGTGGCGGTTTTACTGCCCAATTCTTTTCTTTCCTCAGCTACCAAAATCATTTTTGCTGCTTACCCCCTCCCCCCCCCCCCCCCATTGTTTATAGCGGCTATTTTTTAAAATATATACATATATACTGTATGTGTGTATATATAAATATATATCTTTTATAAATGTTTTTTTTAAGCTTTTATATTTTAGCTAATATATTTATATTTTATTTATACAAAATAGTGTATTTAAGCTAAAATAGAGTACAGAAATTGGTTCTTCATTTTGTTTTGGCTGTTTTGACATATAATTTGTATAGTTTTTGGATTACACGGCGCATATGGCGACTGCTTTCTTTGGTGTTGGTGGTGCGTTATTTTCTTCTTTATGTGTATGTTTTTATCTTATTCTGTAACTTTTTTGAAACTTTTTTTTTTTTTTACCATTTATGTCTCCCATTATGTCATATAAGACCTCTGGGGGTCATTCACATTGTCTTTCATTTTTTTATTTTATACTTTTTGACTGCAGCTGGGCCATCTGTAGCTGATCAGGGTCTGCTAGGACCCTGCAGCTCTGCTGTAACAGGGAACACCTGGCGGTCATGTGATCCCGGATCGCACAGTGGAAGTAATACTTTCACTCTTTAGTATATAGCGCTCAATGAGCGCTATATAGCCTGGGAAGAAAAAATCAGAAGCGGTTAAACACTTCTACTTTCTCCTCTGGGTCCTAGGCGGTGTCTGACAGCTGAAGACCTGCCCTGACCCAACCTGCTCCTGCTTCATTGCAGGAGCAGAGTCTTTAATCCCGCAATATATATATATTTTTTGCTATCGGCTGGGATTAAAGCCCAGGACCAAGCACCGTAAATTTATCGCACTTGGTCCTTAAGGGGCTAAGGAGTCTATAATTATATCACATTCGTCTAGGGGACCCTAAATCAGCCAGACCTCCTACACATTGCAGCAAGGAGGACAAATCAATTTAAAAAGCATTGCTAGTACCCATACTTACGGTATACTGATACAGAAATACAAGGGCAGGTATAATTACCACTTCTTAACAGCATGATGGCAAGAAAAATACTCTTTGGTGGAACTTGTACAGGTGCAAAATATGTATTGATTGGGAGGGGGGGGGGGGGGGATTGGCTGCTTTATATTCTACTTGCACATTGATAAGGCATAGAAAGGGTTCCGGTACCACTAATGTGTTATGCACCATGCAGACCTACAGCCCATCAATTACCCTATACGATACAATCCAGAGGACTATCCTGCGTCTCACAAGGAAACCATGCTAGTACTGACACCCTGGGCTCCCGGCAATTTAAAGCCATACTGCGACATGCAAAAGGTATTGGTTATTTTTTTCACCAGAATGCGCAAGCTCACAACCAACGTCAAGGGTCCTCGTTATCTAGTGAGCCGCCTACACCTATATTACAAGCGAATCACAGAAAAAGGACATCAATTCCAAAATCACAGAAGGCTACCATACAGGTCATTGTCCCTGAGGCCCTGTTCCAGTAGGCAAACAGCAGGGATCGTCATAGTGATCAGTGCATCATTCCGGCACATACGTATTTGATTTGCAGACACTCCATAGGTGTCAAATGACCGACCTCCATCCAACGTCTGCTAACGGCAAACACCATCTGGTACTCTTTGAGGGCTCTCAAAAGCTGGCTTAGCCTCTGCCACATGTGCAATGTGGAATTCCACTGAATAGGCACGTCACAGATGAGACGGTTGGATGGTAGCCTGAACTGTTGCTGCACATCTGCCAGACAAAAGGCTGCTGGATGTGAACGCCGAAAGTGTGAAAACGGTTTACTGGCCTTTTCCAGTAGTGGATATAAACCTGGGTAATTGTTTAGGAAGTGTTGCACCACCAGGTTCATCACATGGGTCAGCAAGGTCCGTGTCTGAGATTGCACACTGCCACTGACAGCATTCAGGGAAACAGCACTCACATGGCAAGGCAGGGACAGCTTTTGTGTAAAGAAATGGCAGCTGGGCACCTGGTACTGTGTGTTAGCACGGAGCATTTCCATTGCAAGCATCTGT